>NC_057806.1:108033869-108162714 GCF_018294505.1 Triticum aestivum
TGTTAGATGCATTCGTCGCGAGCCTGCGTCCCGCCTATGATGTATTAGTCTATGTACTGAACTCTGCGTACCAAACTCTATGCATGATCTCTTTTGTAAGATATGCCGACTACTATGTAGTATCTATCGTGCTGCTTTCATTGTGCATGTTTCATCATGAATGATTCTTGTCTTTGCAAATTTCTCGATGTTGAACTACCCCTGTTATATATTAGCAGGATGGTTAGACCAGGTGGTCGTGGACGTGGTGGCAACCTCCCACCACCGCCTGAGTACATGGCTGGTATGATCCAACAACTTGAGATGAATCGCCAGTTCATGGAGAATATGATGGCTCAGTTTCCTCGCCCCAATATGAACCAGCAGCCAACCCCGGTAACTCTGCAGGATTTCATGCGCCTGAACCCAACTGTGTACCGTAGCTCAACTCAGCCTCTGGATGCTGATGACTGGCTCAGTGACATCACCTATGAGATGGAGTCTGCTGATGTAGCCCCTGCCAGCTATGTCACCTTTGCTTCCTTCTTCCTGAAGGGACCCGCAGCTCAATGGTGGGACAGCCACATGTGTACTCTGCCAGTTGGAACAATCATCACCTGGCCAGAGTTCCAAGCTGCCTTCCGTGCTCGCTTCATTCCTCAGGGAGTCATGGACCGTAAGAAGCGTGAGTTTCGCAACCTCACCCAAGGCAACAAGACTGTTGAAGCTTATCAACGGGAGTTTCTTGACTTGTCCCGCTATGCTGAAGAGGACATTGCAACTGATGCACGCAGACAGGAGAAGTTCCATGATGGCCTTCAAGATGACATCAAGCTCGCACTTCTAGTGCATGACTTTGCTGATTTTGCCACCCTGGTGAACAAGGCCATCAATGTCGAAACTGGTCTGCAGGAATACCAGAGCTCTCACAGGCGCAACCGTGACACAGGCTCATCTTCGGGCCCGTCCTCGCAGAAGCGCAAGATATGGATTCCCAACAGCATGTACCAGCCGAATGCACCTGCCCCAAGGCAGACCCATGCTGCACCTTGTCTGCCTGCTCCTCCAACTAGGCAGCCAAGACTTCCAGCTCCACCACCACAAGCTCCTGTTCCCACTCCCAATAATGGTCTGTGCTACAAGTGTGGTCAACCAGGTCACCGTGCTAGGGATTGCAATCAAAACCAGAATCAACTGGCCCTCCCAGCAACTGGCCATGGAAGCAACCAGCCCCGCAATAACAATGCCAAGTCTTATGATCGTGTTCATGCCAACCACGTTGATCTCAATGAAGTTCTAGACCAGCCCGCTACCGTGATGGGTACACTCCTCGTAAATTCAGCACCAACATCTGTTTTATTTGATACAGGTGCATCACATTCATTCATGTCAGAGGATTTTGCATTCATGCATGGCATTAAAAGCGAGGACCTGAACACTTCGCTATTAGTACATACTCCCGCGGGCCAATGTCGGACCTCCATGATTTGCAACGACGTCCCCGTTGAAATCGAAGGACTGGAATTCCTTGCCTCTCCCATCATACTGAAGTCTGGTAGCATCGACCTCATTCTGGGAATGGATTGGTTGAAAGCGCATACTGCTTCTATAGTTTGCGCCACTAAGGTCGTCCATCTGCTACACCCTTCTGATGAAATAATTGCTTACCAAGCTCATCTAGTTCAGAACGCCGAGGCACGGCTTTATGCCTTGAATGCGTTGAACGCTGCACCACTCGAGGGCATTGAAAACATTCCCGTCGTTCGTGAATTCCAAGACGTCTTCCCAGAAGAACTTCCAGGGATTCCCCCTGCTAGAGCTGTCGAATTCATTATCGACTTGAAACCCGACACCACCCCTATAGCCAAATGACCCTACAAGATGCCGCCACATGAACTCATTGAGCTTAAGGAGGAAATCGACAAATCTCTTGTCAAAGGTTTCATTCGCCCAAGTTGCTCTCCTTGGGGAGCACCTTCTCTCTTTGTTAAGAAGAAGGATGGGACAAACCGACCAGTCCAAGACTACCGTCCTATAAACCAAGCTACCATTCAGAATAAATACCCTCTTCCTCGGATCAATGATCTTTACGATCAACTGGCTGGCTCATCAGTGTTCTCCAAACTCGACTTGAGGTTGGGTTACCACCAGATCCGTGTTCGTGAAGAGGACATCCAAAAAACCGCCTTCGTGACTCGGTATGGATCATACGAGTACACCGTCATGTCATTCGGCTTAACGAATGCTCCAGCCACCTTCTCTCGTCTGATGAACTATATATTCATGGATTACCTCGACAAGTTCGTCGTGGTTTATTTGGACGATATCCTTGTATTTTCCAAGAACAAGGAAGAACATGCTGAACATCTTCGTCTTGTGCTGGAAAAGCTTCGAGAGCATCAACTATATGCTAAGTATTCCAAGTGTGAATTCTGGCTCCCTGAAGTAACCTATCTTGGGCATGTCATCTCCAAGGATGGTATTGCCGTCAACCCTGAACGAGTTCAGGCTATTCTCGATTGGACTCCTCCGAAGAACATCAAGAAAGTCCGAAGTTTTCTCGGTCTCGCCAGCTATTGCCGTCGATTCGTCGAGAACTTCTCCAAGATTGCCAGGCCCCTGACTAATCTGTTGCATAAGGGTGTCAAGTTTGACTGGACAAACAAGTGTCAGGAAAGTTTCCAGGCGCTCAAAGACAAGTTGACTTCTGCCCCCATGCTTGCTCCACCTAATACTAAGAAGGACTTCGTCATTTACTGCGATGCTTCTCGTCAAGGATTAGGCTGTGTCCTAATGCAAGAGCGCAGAGTGATTGCTTATGCCTCTCGTCAACTACGCCCTCACAAAGAAAACTACCCAGTTCACGACCTCGAGCTTGCTGCTGTCATTCATGCACTGAAGCAGTGGCGACATTACCTTCTCGGTAATCGTTGCAAGATCTTCACCGACCACCAAAGTCTGAAGTATCTGTCTACTCAGCCAGATCTGAACCTCCGTCAGCAAAGATGGATGGAGACTGTTGCAGACTTTGACGTGGGTATATCCTATACCCCCGGCAAGGCTAATGTAATGGCTGATGCCTTGAGCCGCAAGTCTTACTGCAACCACCTCCAGGTTCACAAAGTTCAGCCCTCGCTTGTCGAAGAATTTAGAAAGCTGAACCTCCATATTGTTCCTCCTGGAGCACTCGCTCCCCCTCCCCCGGAGTTCCGCAAGATGAATCTTCTTGTTGTTACTAAGGGTTCTCTAAATACCCTGGCTGTCGTACCAGATCTCGTAGCTGGTATAAAGACTATTCAAGGTTATGACTCTGAAGTCCATAAGATTAAACGCCATCTAGCAAAAGGAAAGCCCTCATTCTTCACTATCACCGACGATGGCGCCTTGTACTTCAAAGGCCGCCTAGTGGTACCATGTTCGAAGAAAAACCTGGATAAGACTAAAAGGGTTATGCAAGAAGCTCATGATACGCCTCTGTCCATCCATCCTGGTAGTACAAAGATGTACCAGGATATTCGTCAAAGATTCTGGTGGTCTAATATGAAGCAGGACATTGCTCGTTATGTTGCTGAGTGTGACGTTTGCCGCCATATCAAAGCAGAGCATCAAAGGCTTGCTGGAACTCTGCAACCTATCTCTATTCCTAAATGGAAATGGGACCATGTTGAAATGGACTTCGTCACTGGATTTCCCAAATCGTAGAAAGGTAATGATGCTATTCTTGTCATCATTGACCGGCTTTCTAAAGTTGCACATTTTCTGGCGGTCAAAGAGACAATCACTGCTAGTCAGCTTGCTACTCTCTACATGGCCAGAATTGTTTCACTTCACGGTATTCCACTGGTTATCAGTTCAGACCATGGCAATTTGTTCACTTCAAGATTTTGGGCAAGTTTCCAAGAAGCTATGGGAACGCACCTGTCGTTCAGTACCGCGTTTCATCCTCAGTTGCAAGGACAGGTTGAACGTGTCAACCAAGTTCTCAAAGACATGCTTCGAGCTTGTGTAATTTCCTTTGGCAAGAAATGGGAGGAATCTCTTCCATATGCCGAGTTCTCTTATAATAATAGCTATCAAGCTAGTCTGAAGATGTCCCCCTTCGAAGTGCTATATGGACGAAAGTGTCAAACCCCTCTGAACTGGTCAGAAACTGGGAAACGTCCACTCTTCGGTCCGGATATTATCCAACAGGCCGAAGAACAAGTTCGCATTATTTGCGAATCTCAAGACTGCTCAGTCACGTCAAAAGAGTAATTATGACAGTCATCATAAAGACATGGTCTACCAACCTGGCAAAAAGGCTTACCTTCGAGTTACACCAATGAAGGGTGCTCACCGCTTCGGGATCAAGGGCAAGCTAGCTCCTCGCTATATCGGTCCCTTCACCATTCTCGAAAGGCATGGAAAAGTGGCATATCAACTGGAGCTTCTGCCGAACCTTTCTCGATGTGTTCCATGTGTCACAGCTCCACCGTTGCTTCAAGGATCCAATCCGAGCAGTGGATCATGAAGTGCTCGAATTGCAACAGGACCTCTCCTATAAAGAGCATCCGGTCCGCATTCTTGACCATGATGAACGCCGCACACGTCAGAAGGCGATCAAGTTCCTCAAAGTCCAGTGGTCGAATCACTCTGAAGACGAAGCCACTTGGGAACACGAGGACTGCCTGTGTGATGAATACCCCGCACTGTTTCCTTCTACCTCCTAAATCTCGGGACGAGATTTCTTGTAGTGGAGGAGATTTGTAACGCCTGGATAATCTTGCTACAGTAATTCCACGCTAATCATGCCACATCACCTCTATTACTGTTGCTAAACTTACGTTAGTTCAAACCGCGTCAAATTCAAATTTAAATTAATGTAAACAACAAAAGTTTTCAAAAGCTGTAACAAAAATGTTCGGGCGGTGCTGAATATTACAAGGGTAATTATAGTAAAGAAAACACAAATTTATAAAATCCTTGAATGAGCTAAAATTAATTAAAATAGAAAAGGAAAAGAAATAAAAGAAAAAGAAAATACAAAAGAGAAAACAAAACAAAACAAGAAAAAAGAATAAAAGGCCCCCTTGGCCCACCTAGGCCTCGGCCCAACTGGCCGGCCCACTCAGACCGAGCCACCCCACTACCTAACCCCCCTCTCCCCCCCGTGACCTAGCCCACTCCCCACTCGCCCCCTCCCACTCCCGCACGTCTCTCCTCCAACCCCCCCCATCGATCCCGATCTGGATCGGGAAAAGGGAGGGCTCGGACGCTGCCGCCTAGGACCACCCCGCCTCCCTGGCGACGCCCGCCGCCACCGGACCTCCACCCTCATCCTCGCGCCCCCGTCCCCTCTCCCTCAGCGGAGCCCCTCGCCGCGCCTGCCGCGTGACCCCCGACGTCCTACGCCCGCTGCTGCCCGGAGCGCCGCCCGTCGCCGGATCTCCCTCGTCGGACCTCCCCGACCTCCGTCAAGCCACTGCCATAGCCCCTACGTCCGCGCGGTGAGGGCCACACCCCTCCTCCCTCTCCCTCGCCCCGTGCTCCCCTCCTCCCGTGCGCCACTGCCCGCCACTCCCTTGCGCCGCGCGTGCATGCGCCGGCGCACACCATGGCGCCCCGCGCGCCTCCCACGCTCTGGCCGTCGAGGCCTGCGCCCATTGTGGCCTCACCCTGGCCGCCCTTTGTCCTGCACCCCCTGCTGCTGGTCTGCTGGCGCTGCCCCGCCTCTGGGTGCGCCCCCGCTGGCCACCGCGACCCCCTGCCTTGCTCGCGCGCCTGCGCACACGGCTGCGCACACACGCGCATGCCACGCCGGCCTGGACCTCCCTTGCTCCGGCTACTGCTGCTGCCTCCGCTGCCGACGCCCCTCGCCTTCATCCCGGCCGCCTCCGCTCACCCCGTCCTGCACTGCCCGCACCGGCCCTGTGCTCGCATTGCCCGTGCACCGACCCCGTCATCGAGCCCCTGCCTGTCACCGCCTCCCATCGTCCTGCTCCGCCGCGGCTCTGCTTCGCCCGCGCCACCACCGCCGCTCGTGACTGCCGTCGCCGTCCACCGCTGCTGGCCGGCGCCCGGGTCCAGTCACGCGCGCCCCGCCGTCGACGCCGTCGTGCGTCGTGCGTGCTCCGCCCGCTCCTGGGCGTGCGCCCGGCGCCCGAACCTATTAGGCCTTGGGCCTATGACAAGTGGGCCACTGCCCAGAGAACGTTTAAAAAAAGGATTTAAAAAAATAATAAATAAAATTAATTATCAGTTAATTAATTAATTAATTAATTAATTAATCTTGATTAATCATAATTAGATTAACCTAATTAACTTAACTTAATTAATCTGTTAATTAAACCAATTAATTAGGTTAACTAGTTATGAGTCAATGACATGTGGGCCCCCTGTCCAGTTTGACCAGTCAAACTGTTGACTGGGTTGACCCAGTCTATGACAGGTGGGCCCTGTTTGACCCTGTTGACGAGTCTACAGTTGACTGGTCAAATGCTGAGTGGACCACCCTTGACCCCACCTGCCAGCCACACATGCATTCTGTTGGGTACAATTATGTGTACCCATAGCAATTTAAGATTTAATTTTCGAATTAAAACAATTTAGAAAATGATCTAAAGCTTTTAAAAATTAATATAAAATAATCCGTAGCTCGGATGAAAATACTTTGTACATGAAAGTTGCTCAGAACGACGAGACGAACCCGGATACGCAGCCCGTTCGTCCGCCACGCATCCCTAGCATAGCGAACACGCAACTTTCCCCCTCCGGCTCCTTTGCCCGAAAATGCGAAACACCAGGGATAATTTCCCGGATGTTCCCCCCTTCACCGGTACCACCTCGTACCGCGTTAGGGCACACCTAGCATCACGCTTTGTCATGTCATGCATCGTCATGCATTTGTTTGCAATATATTTATTGTTTCTTCCCCCTCTTCTCTCGCTAGACACCAAGACCGACGCCGCTGCTACCCAGTACGACTACGGTGTTGACGACCACACTCTCTTGCCAGAGCAACCAGGCAAGCCCCCCCTTTGATCACCAGATATCGCCTACTCTTCTCTATACTGCTTGCATTAGAGTAGTGTAACATGTTACTGCTTTCCATTAATCCTATCCTGATGCATAGCCTGTCCTTGCTACTACTGTTGTTACCTTTACCTGCAATCCTAATGCTTAGTATAGGATGCTAGTTTATCATCAGTGGCCCTACATTCTTGTCCGTCTGCCATGCTATACTATTAGGCCGTGATCACTCGAGAGGTGATCATGGGTATATACTATATACTTTATATATGATACATGTGGTGACCAAAGACGGGTCGGCTCGTAGGAGTACCCGCGAGTGGAACTTTGTGGCGAAGTGATAGGGCAGGTTGAGACCACCTAGGAGAGAGGTGGGCCTGGCCCTGGTCGGCGTTCGCGGTTATTTCAAGATAACACGTTTAACGAGATCTTGGTATTTGATCTGAGTCTAGCCACTGGCCTATACGCACTAACCATCTACGCGGGGACAGTTATGGGCACTCGACGTCGTGGTATCAGCCGAAGCCTTCGTGACGTCAGCGACTGAGCGGGGATTGGAACGTAAGCCTGCTCTTGTATTAAGGGGGCCAGTTCTGCTTCCGGCCGACCAGGGCTTATGTTCCAATCCCCGCGTAGATGGTTAGTGCGTACTTTGGATGAGTACTCACGGTTGCTTTCTCCCTCTTTTCCCCTTTCCCTTCTACCCGATTGCTGCGACCAGACGTTGGAGTCCAGGAGCCAGACGCCACCGTCGACGATGACTACTACTACTCGGGAGGTGCCTACTACTATGTGCAGCCCGCTAACGGCGACCAGGAGTAGTTAGGAGGATCCCAGGCAGGAGGCCTGCGCCTCTTTCGATCTGTATCCCTGTTTGTGCTAGCCTTCTTAAGGCAAGCTTGTTTAACTTATGTCTGTACTCAGATATTGTTGCTTCCGCTGACTTGTCTATGATCGAGCTCTTGTATTCGAGCCCTCGAGGCCCCTGGCTTGTAATATGATGCTTGTATGACTTATTTTATTTGTAGAGTTGTGTTGTGATATCTTCCCGTGAGTCCCTGTTCTTGATCGTACACGTTTGCGTGTATGATTAGTGTACGATTGAATCGGGGGCGTCACAATCATATAGTTTAGTCATGCTCCATTTTTGTTACACAAGAATGCTCTCATCATGCACAACCCCGATGACAAGCCAAGCAATTGTTTCATACTTTAGTAATCTCAAACCTATAAACTTTCACGCAATACATGAGCGCGAGCCATGGATATAGCACTATGGGTGGAATAGAATATGATGATGGGGGTCATGTGGAGAAGACAAAAAGGAGAAAGTCTCACATCAACGAGGCTAATCAATGATCTATGGAGATGCCCATCGATTGATGTTAATGCAAGGAGTAGGGATTGCCATGCAACGGATGCACTAGAGCTATAAATGTATGAAAGCTCTACAAAAGAAACTAAGTGGGTGTGCATCCAACTTGCTTGCTCACGAAGACCTAGGGCACTTGAGGAGGCCCATTGTTGGAATATACAAGCCAAGTTCTATAATTAAAATTTCCCACTAGTATATGAAAGTGACAAAACAAGAGACTCTCTATCATAAAGATCATGGTGCTACTTTGAAGCACAAGTGTGGAAAAAGGATAGTAGCATTATCCCTTTTATTTTTTATTTGGCCTTTCTTTTTTTCTTTTTTTGCCTCCCTTTTTTGGGACAATTCTCTATTAGTGATGATCATCACACTTCTATTTATTTACAACTCAAAGATTACAACTCGATACTAGAACAAGATATGACTCTATATGAATGCCTCCGACGGTGTACTGGGATTGCGATGAATCAAGAGTGACATGTATGAAAAATTATGAACGATGGCTTGGCCACAAATACGATGTCAACTACATGATCATGCAAAGCAATATGACAATGATGATGCGTGTCATAATAAACAGAACGGTGGAAAGTTGCATGGCAATATATCCCGGAATGGCTATGGAAATGCCATAATAGGTAGGTATGGTGGCTGTTTTGAGGAAGATATAAGGAGGTTTATGTGTGATAGAGTGTATCATATCACGGGGTTTGGATGCACCGGTAAAGTTTGCACCAACTCTCAATGTGAGAAAGGGCAATGCACGGTACCGAAGAGGCTAGCAATGATGGAAGGGTAAGAGTGCGTATAATCCATGGACTCAACATTAGTCATAAAGAGCTCACATACTTATTGCAAAAATCTACAAGTCATCAAAAACCAAGCACTACACGCATGCTCCTAGGGGGATAGATTGGTAGGAAAAGACCATCGCTCGTCCCCGACCGCCACTCATAAGGAAGACAATCAAATAACACCTCATGTTTCAAATTTGTTACACAATGTTTACCATACGTGCATGCTACGGGACTTGCAAACTTCAACACAAGTATTCCTCAAATTCACAACTACCCAACTAGCACAACTTTGATACCACTATCTCCATATCTCAAAACAATCATCAAGTATCAAACTTCTCTTAGTATTCAATGCGCTTATATGAAAGTTTTTATTATATCCCTCTTTGATGCCCATCATATTAGGACTAATTTCATAACCAAAGCAAATTACCATGCTGTTCTAAAGACTCTCAAAATAATATAAGTGAATTATGAGAGTTCATCTATTTCTACAAAATAAAATCACCATCGTGCTCTAAAATATATAAGTGAAGCACAAGAGCAAATGACAAACTACCCCGAAAGATATAAGTGAAGATCAATGAGTAGTCGAATAATTATGCAACTATGTGAAGACTCTCTAACATTTAATAATTTCAGATCTTGATACTTTATTCAAACAGCAAGCAAAACTAAATAAAATAAAATGATGCTCCAAGCAAAACACATATCATGTGGTGAATAAAAATATAGCTCCAAGTAAAGTTACCGATGAATGAAGATGAAAGAGGGGATGCCTTCCGGGGCATCCCCAAGCTTAGGCTTTTGGTTGTCCTTGAATATTACCTTGGGGTGCCTTGGTCATCCCCAAGATTAGGCTCTTGCCACTCCTTATTCCATAGTCCATCGAATCTTTACCCAAAACTTGAAAACTTCACAACACAAAACTTAACAGAAAACTCGTAAGCTCCGTTAGCGAAAGAAAACAAAACACCACTTCAAGTTACTGTAATGAACTCATTCTTTATTTATATTGGTGTTAAACCTACTGTATTCCAACTTCTCTATGGTTTATAAACTCTTTTACTAGCCATAGATTCATTAAAATAAGCAAACAACACACGAAAAACAGAATCTGTCAAAAACAGAACAGTCTGTAGTAATATGGATCAAACGAAAACTTCTGGAACCTTAAAAATTCTAAAATAAATTGCTGGACGTGAGGAATTTATCTACTAATCATATTAAAAAAGAATTAACTAAATATCACTCTCCAATAAAAAATGGTAGCAATTCTCGTGAGCGCTAAAGTTTCTGTTTTTTACAGCAAGATCGCAAAGACTTTCCCCAAGTCTTCCCAAAGGATCTACTTGGCACAAACACTAATTGAAAGCATAAAACCACATCTAAACAGAGGCTAGATGAATTATTTATTAGTAAACAGGAGCAAAAAGCAAGGAACCAAAATAAAGTTGGGTTGCCTCCCAACAAGCGCTATCGTTGAACGCCCCTAGCTAGGCATGATGATTTCAATGATGCTCACATAAAGATAAGAATTGAAATATAAAGAGAGCATCATGAAGAATATGACTAGCACATTTAAGTCTAACCCTCTTCCTATGCATGGGGATTTTGTGAGCAAACAACTTGTGGGAACAATAATCAACTAGCATAGGAAGGTAAAACAAGCACAACTTCAAAACTTTAAACACATAGAGAGGAAAGTTGATATTATTGCAATTCCTACAAGCATATGTTCCTCCCTCATAATAATTTTCAGTAGCATCATGAATGAATTCAACAATATAACCAACACCTAAATCATTCTTTTCATGATCTACAAGCATAGAAACTTTATTACTCTCCACACAAGCAAAATTCTTCTCATGAATAATAGTGGGAGCAAACTCAACAAAATAATTATCATGTGAGGCATAATCCAATTAAAAACTAAAATCATGATGACAAGTTTCATGGATATCATTATTCTTTATAGCATAGAAGTCATCACAATAATCATCATAGATAGAAACTTTGTTCTCATAATCAATTGGAACCTCTTCCGGAATAGTGGATTCATCACAAAATAAAGTCATGACCTCTCCAAATCCACTTTCATCAATATAATCATCATAAATAGGAGGTATGCTTTCATCATAATAAATGTGCTCATCAAAATTGGGGGGGGGGGGCAAAGAATATCATCTTTATCAAACATAGCTTCCCCAATCTTGTAGCTTTGCATATCATTAGCATCATGGATATTCAAGGAATTCATACTAACAACATTGCAATCATGCTCATCATTCAAATATTTAGTGCCAAACATTTTAATGCATTCTTCTTCTAACACTTTGGCACAATTTTCCTTTCCATCATACTCACGAAAGATATTAAAAAGATGAAGCGTATGAGGCAAACTTAATTCCATTTTTTGTAATTTTCTTTTATAAACTAAACTAGTTCTAAAACAAGAAACTAAAAGACTCGATTGCAAGATCTAAAGATATACCTTCAAGCACTCACCTCCCCGGCAACGGTGCCAGAAAAGAGCTTGATGTCTACTACACAACCTTCTTCTTGTAGACGTTGTTGGGCCTCCAAGTGCAGAGGTTTGTAGGACAGTAGAAAATTTCCCTCAAGTGGATGACCTAAGGTTTATCAATCCATAGGAGGCGTAGGATGAAGATGGTCTCTCTCAAGCAACCCTGCAACCAAATAACAAAGAGTCTCTTGTGTCCCCAACACACCCAATACAATGGTAAATTGTATAGGTGCACTAGTTCGACGAAGAGATGGTGATACAAGTGGTATATGGATGGTAGATAAAGGTTTTTGTAATCTGAAAATATAAAAACAGCAAGGTAACTAATGATAAAAGTGAGCGTAAACGGTATTGCAATGCGTGGAAATAAGGCCTAGGGTTCATACTTTCGCTAGTGCAAGTTCCCTCAACAATAATAACATAATTGGATCACATAACTATCCCTCAACATGCAACAAAGAGTCACTCCAAATTCACTAATAGCGGAGAACAAACGAAGAGATTATGGTAGGGTACGAAACCACCTCAAAGTTATTCTTTCCAATCAATCCGTTGGGCTATTCCTATAAGTGTCACAATCAGCCCTAGAGTTCGTACTAGAATAACACCTTAAGACACAAATCAACTAAAACCCTAATGTCACCTAGATACTCCAATGTCACCTCAAGTATCCGTGGGTATGATTATACGATATACATCACACAATCTCAAATTCATCTATTCAACCAACACATAGAACCTCAAAGAGTGCCCCAAAGTTTCCACCGGAGAATCACGACGAAAACGTGTGCCAACCCCTATGCATAAGTTCATGGGCGGAACCCACAAGTTGGTCACCCAAACATACATCAAGTGAATCATGTGATATCCCATTGTCACCACAGATATGCACGGCAAGACATACATCAAGTGTTCTCAAATCTTTAAAGACTCAATCCGATAAGATAACTTCAAAGGGGAAACTCAATCCATTACAAGAGAGTAGAGAGGGAAGAGAAATATAAGATCCAACTATAATAGCAAAGCTCGCGATACATCAAGATCATGCCAAATCAAGAACACGAGAGAGAGAGAGAGAGAGAGAGAGAGATCAAACACATAGCTACCGGTACATACCCTCAGCCCCGAGGGAGAAATACTCCCTCCTCGTCATGGAGAGCACTGGGATGATGAAGATGGCCACCGGAGAGGGATTCCCCCTCCGGTAGGGTGCTGGAACGGGTCTAGATTGGCTTTCGGTGGCTACGGAGGCTTCTGGCGGCGGAACTCCCGACCTATTGTGTTACCCGATCGTTTTAGGGTATATGGAGATATATAGGAGGAAGAAGTACGTCAGGGGAGCCACGAGGGGCCCACGAGGGTGGAGGGCATGCCCAGGGGGGTGGGCGCGCCCCCCTGCCTTGTGGCTTCCCTTACGTGCACTCCAAGTCTCCCGGGTTGCTTTCCTTCCAAAAATAAGTTCCGTGAAGTTTCAGGTCAATTGGACTCCATTTGATTTTCCTTTTCTGCGATACTCTAAAACAAGGAAAAAAACAAAAACTGGCAGTGGGCTCTAGGTTAATAGGTTAGTCCCAAAAATCATATAAAATAGCATATAAATGCATATAAAACATCCAAGGTTGATAATATAATAGCATGGAACAATCAAAAATTATAGATACGTTGGAGACGTATCAACAATTGGCAAACTTTTGTGAACATCACGCGTTTGTTTCGTGTGTTGAACCCCAAAAGGTCTATGAGGCACTCGAGGATCCGGATTGGCTTAATGCCATGCATGAAGAACTCAACAACTTTAAGCACAACAAGGTGTGGAGATTGGTGCCAAGGCCAATGCGGAATCATAATGTCATAGGAACCAAGTGGATATTCAAGAACAAGCAAGATGCTCATGGGATTATCGTTCGCAACAAGGCTCGGTTGGTAGCACAAGGCTACTCCCAAGTCGAGGGTATCGACTACGGTGAAGCCTTTGCTCCCATTGCTCGCCTTGAATCCATTCGTTTGATGATTGCTTATGCTTCTCATCATAACTTTAAGTTGCAACAAATGGATGTGAAGAGTGCTTTTCTTAATGTTCCTATTAATGAGTTGGTGTATGTCGAACAACCCCCCGGGTTCGAGGATCCCTATTTCCCCGATCACGTGTACCAACTCGATAAGGCACTCTATGGCCTTAAACAAGCCCCACGTGCGTGGTATGAGCACCTTACCGAGTTGTTGCAAGATCGTGGTTTTGAAATTGGGAAAATTGACCCCACTCTTTTTACCAAGAAGGTCAAAGGGGAGTTGTTTGTATGCCAACTATATGTTGATGATATTATCTTTGGTTCCCCTAACAAAGCTTTCAATGAGGAGTTTGCCGCTCTCATGACCTCAAAGTTCAAGATGTCCATGATGGGAGAGTTGAAGTTCTTTCTCGGGTTCGAAATCAAGCAAAGAAGAGAATGGACCTTCATCAACCAAGCCAAATACACTGAAGACATGCTCAAGAGATTCAAGCTAAGTGATGTCAAGCTGGCTTCCAGTCCAATGCCCGTCAAATGCCAACTTGACATAGATCCCAATGGTAAAGCGGTGGATCAATGAAGGAAATATGCCCTAGAGGCAATAATAAAGTTATTATTTATTTCCTTATTTCATGATAAATGTTTATTATTCATGCTATAATTGTATTAACCGGAAACATAATACATCTGTGAATACATAGACAAACAAAGTGTCACTAGTATGCCTCTACTTGACTAGCTCGTTCATCAAAGATGGTTATGTTTCCTAACCATAGACATGAGTTGTCATTTAATAAACGGGATCACATCATTAGGATAATGATGTGATTGACTTGACCCATTCCGTTAGCTTAGCACTTGATCATTTTAGTTTACTACTATTGCTTTCTTCATGACTTATACATGTTCCTATGACTATGAAATTATGCAACTCCCGATTACCAGAGGAACACTTTGTGTGCTATAAACATCACAACGTAACTAGGTGATTATAAAGGCGCTCTACAGGTGTCTTCGTTGGTACTTGTTGAGTTGGCATAGATCGAGATTAGGATTTGTCACTCCGATTGTCGGAGAGGTATCTCTCGGCCCTCTCGGTAATGCACATAACTATAAGCCATGCAAGCAATGCAACTAATGAGTTAGTTGCGGGATGATGCATTACAGAACGAGTAAAGAGACTTGCCAGTAACGAGATTAAGCTAGGTATTTAGATACCGACGATCTAATCTCGGGCAAGTAACATACCAATGACAAAGGGAACAACGTATGTTGTTATGCGGTTTGACCGATAAAGATCTTCGTAGAATATGTAGGAACCAATATGAGCATCCAGGTTCCGCTATTGGTTATTGACCGGAGACGTGCCTCGGTCATGTCTACATAGTTCTCGAACCCGTAGGGTCTGCACGCTTAATGTTCGGTGACGATCGGTATTATGAGTTTATGTGATTTGATGTACCGAAGGTAGTTCAGAGTCCCGGATGTGATCACGGACACGATTAGGAGTCTCAAAATGGTCGAGACATAAAGATTGATATATTGGACGACTATAATCGGATACCAGAAGTGTTCCGGGTGATTTCGGAGAAAACCGGAGTGTCGGAGGGTTACCGGAACCCCCGGGAGAAGTAATGGGCCACATGGTCCTTAGTGGAGAGAGACAGGGTAGGCCAGGGCAGGCCGCGCCCCCCTCGCCCTCTGGTCCGAATTGGACTAGGGAAGGGGGGGGGGGCGCCCCCTTTCCTTCTCCCTCTCCTCCTTCCTTTCCCCCTCCTAGTAGGAGCAGGAAAGGGGAGTCCTACTCCTACTAGGAGGAGGACTCCTCTTCTTGGCGCGCCTAGCAAGGGCCGGCCATCCTCCCCCTTGCTCCTTTATATACAGGGGCTGGGGGGCACCCTAGAACACACAAGTTGATTGTTCCAAGCTGTGTGCGGTACCCCCTCCACCATAATCCACCTCGATCATATCGTAGCGGTGCTTAGGCGAAGCCCTGCGTCGGTAGCAACATCAACACCGTCATCATGCCATCGTGCTGACGGAACTCTCCTATGAAGCTCTGCTGGATCGGAGTTCGTGGGATGTCATCAAGCTGAACGTGTGCTGAACTCGGAGGTGCCATACGTTCGGTACTTGGATCGGTCGGATCGTGAAGACATACGACATCAACCATGTTCTCATAATGCTTCCGCTTATGGTCTACGAGGGTACGCGGACGATACTCTTTCCTCTCATTGCTATGCATCACCATGTTCTTGCGTGCACGGAGGAAAATTTTGAAATTACTATGTTCCCCAACAGTGGCATCCAAGCCAGGTTTATGTGTAGATGTTATATGCACGAGTAGAACACAAGTGAGTTGTGGGCGATACAAGTCATACTACTTACCAACATGTCATACTTTGGTTCGGCGGTATTGTTTTATGAAGCGGCCCGGACCAACATTACGCGTACGCTTATGGGAGACTAGTTCTACCGACGTGCTTTGCACACAAGTGGCTAGCGAGTGTCACTTTCTCCAACTTTAGTTGAACCGAGTGTGACTACGCCCGGTCCTTATTGAAGGTTAAAACAACACTAACTTGACGAAATATCATTGTGATTTTGATGCGTAGGTAAGAACGTTCTTGCTCAGCCCGTAGCAGTCACGTAAAACTTGCAACAACAAAGTAGAGGACGTCTAACTTGTTTTTGTAGGGCATGTTGTGATGTGATATGGTCAAGGCATTATGCTATATTTTATTGTATGAGATGATCATGTTTTGTAACGGAGTTATCGGCAACTGGCAGGAGCCATATGGTTGTCGCTTTATTGTATGCAATGAATCGCCCTGTAATTGCTTTACTTTATCACTAAACGATAGCGATAGTCGTGGAAGCAATATTTGGCGGTACGACAACAATGCTACGATGGAGACCAAGGTGTCGCGCCGGTGACGATGGTGATCATGACGGTGCTTTGGAGATGGAGATCAAAGGGACAAGATGATGATGGCCATATCATATCACTTATATTGATTGCATGTGATGTTTATCCTTTGTGCATCTTATTCTGCTTGATTGATGGTAGCATTAAAATATGACCTCTCACTAAATTTCAAGGTTCAAGTGTTCTCCCTGAGTATGCACCATTGCCAAAGTTCGTCGTGCCGAGACACCATGTGATGATCGGGTGTGATAAGCTCTATGTTCACATACAACGAGTGCAAGCTAGTTTTGCACACGCAGAAATACTCAGGTTAAACTTGACGAGCCTACCATATGCAGATATGGCCTCGGAACACTAAGACCAAAAGGTCGAGCGTGAATCATATAGTAGATATGATCAACATAGTGATGTTCACCATTGAAAACTACTGCATTTCACGTGATGATCGGTCATGGTTTAGTTGATTTGGATCACATGATCACTTAGATGATTAGATGGATGTCTATCTAAGTGAGAGTTCTTAAATATGATTAATTGAACTTTAATTTATCATGAACTTAGTACCTGATAGTATTTTGCTTGTCTATGTTGTTGTAGATAGATGGCCTGTGCTGTTGTTTCGTTAAATTTTAATGCATTCCTTGAGAAAGCAAAGTTGAAAGATGATGGTAGCAATTACACGGACTGGGTCCGTCACTTGAGGATTATCCTCATTGCTGCACAGAAGAATTGCGTCCTGGAAGCACCGCTAGGTGCCAAACCCGCTGCAGGAGCAACACTAGATGTTATGAACGTCTGGCAGAGCAAAGCTGATGACTACTCGATAGTTCAGCGTGCCATGCTTTATGGCTTAGAACCGGGACTTCAACGACGCTTTGAACGTCATGGAGCATATGAGATGTTCTAGGAGTTGAAGTTAATATTTCAAGCAAATGTCCGGATTGAGAGATATGAAGTCCCCAATAAGTTCTTCAACTGCAAGATGGAGGAGAATAGCTCTGTCAATGAACATATACTCAGAATGTCTGGGTACCATAACCACTTGACTCAACTGGGAGTTAATCTTCCCGTTGATAGTGTCATTGACAGAGTTCTTCAATCACTGCCACCAAGCTACAAGAGCTTCGTGATGAACTATAATATGCAAGGGATGGATAAGACGATTCCTGAGCTCTTCGCAATGCTAAAAGCTGTGAAGGTAGAAATCAAGAAGGAGCATCAAGTGTTGATGGTCAACAAGAGCACCAGTTTCAAGAAAAAGGGTAAAGGAAAGAAGAAAGGGAACTTCAAGAAGAACAACAAACAAGTTGCTGCTCAAGAGAAGAAACCCAAGTCTAGACCTAAGCCTGAGACTGAGTGCTTCTACTGCAAAGGGACTGGTCACTAGAAGCGAAACTGCCCCAAGTATTTGGCGGATAAGAAGGATGGCAAGGTGAACGAAGGTATATGTGATATACATGTTATTGATGTGTACCTTACTAAAGCTCACAGTAGCACCTGGGTATTTGATACTGGTTCTGTTGCTAATATTTGCAACTCGAAACAAGGACTACGGATTAAGCGAAGATTGGCTAAGGATGATGCACGTGGGAAATGGTTCCAAAGTCGATGTGATCACCATCGAGACACTACCTCTACATCTACCTTTGGGATTAGTTTTAGACCTGAATAATTGTTATTTGGTGCCAGCGTTGAGCATGAACATTATATCTGGATCTTGTTTGATGCGAGACGGTTATTCATTTAAATCAGAGAATAATGTTGTTCTATTTATATGAGTAATATCTTTTATGGTCATGCACCCTTGAAGAGTGGTCTATTTTTAATGAATCTCGATAGTAGTGATACACATATTCATAATGTTGAAGCCAAAAGATGCAGAGTTGATAATGATAGTGCAACTTATTTGTGGCACTGCCATTTAGGTCATATTGGTGTAAAGTGCATGAAGAAACTCCATTCTGATGGACTTTTGGAATCACTTGATTATGAATCACTTGGTACTTGCGAACCATGCCTCATGGGCAAGATGACTAAAACGACGTTCTCCGGAACTATGGAGCGAGCAATAGATTTGTTGGAAATCATACATACTGATGTATGTGGTCCGATGAATGTTGAGGCTCGCGGCGGGTATCGTTATTTTCTCACCTTCACAAATGATTCGAGCAGATATGGGTATATCTACTTGATGAAACATAAGTCTGAAACATTTGAAAAGTTCAAAGAATTTCAGAGTGAAGTGGAAAATCATCATAACAAGAAAATAAAATTTCTACGATCTGATCGTGGAGGAGAATATTTGAGTTACGAGTTTGGTCTTCATTTGAAACAATGCGGAATAGTTTTGAAACTCACGCCACCCGGAACACCACATCGTAATGGTGTGTCCGAACGTCGTAATCGTACTTTACTAGATATGGTGTGATCTATGATGTCTCTTACTGATTTACTGCTATCATTTTGGGGTTATGCTTTAGAGACAGCCGCATTCACGTTAAATATAGCACCATCTAAATCCGTTGAGACGACGCCTTATGAACTATGGTTTGGCAAGAAACTAAAGTTGTCGTTTCTTTAAGTTTGGGGCTGCGATGCTTATGTGAAAAAACTTCAACCTGATAAGCTCAAACCCAAATCGGAGAAATGTGCCTTCATAGGATACCCAAAGGAGACTATTGGGTACACCTTCTATCACAAATCCAAAGGCAAGACATTTGTTGCTAAGAATGGATCCTTTCTAGAGAGGGAGTTTCTCTCAAAAGAAGTGAGTGGGAGGAAAGTAGAACTTGATGAGGTACTGTACCTGCTCCCTTATTGGAAAGTAGTCCATCACAGAAACCGGTTCCTGTGACACCTACACCAATTAGTGAGGAAGCCAATGATGATGATCATGAAACTTCAGATCAAGTTACTACCGAACCTTGTAGGTCAACCAGAGTAAGATCCGCACCAGAGTGGTACGGTAATACTATCCTGGAGGTCGTGTTACTTGACCATGACGAACCTACGAACTATGAGGAAGCGATGAT
Source organism: Triticum aestivum (assembly GCF_018294505.1). Lineage (NCBI taxonomy): Eukaryota > Viridiplantae > Streptophyta > Magnoliopsida > Poales > Poaceae > Triticum > Triticum aestivum. Next base: position 108,053,526 of record NC_057806.1, read on the forward strand.
GAGCCCAGATTCCGCAAAATGGCTTGAGGCCATGAAATCTGAGATGGGATCCATGTATGAGAACAAAGTGTGGACTTTGGTTGACTTGCCCGATGATCCACAAGCCATCGAGAATAAATGGATCTTTAAGAAGAAGACTAACGCTGACGGTAACGTTACTGTCTACAAAGCTCGACTTGTTGTGAAAGGTTTTTGACAAGTTCAAGGAGTTGACTACGATGAGACCTTCTCACCCGTAGCGATGCTTAAGTCCGTCCGAATCATGTTAGCAATTGCCACATTTTATGATTATGAAATTTGGCAAATGGATGTAAAGACTGCATTCCTGAATGGATTTCTGGAAGAAGAGTTGTGTATGATGCAACCTGAAGATTTTATCGACCCAAAGGGTGCTAACAAAGTGTGCAAGCTCTAGCGATCCATTTATGGACTGGTGCAAGCCTCTCGGAGTTGGAATAAACATTTTGATAGTGTGATCAAAGCATATGGTTTTATATAGACTTTTGGTGAAGCCTGTATTTACAAGAAAGTGAGTGGGAGCTCTGTAGCATTTCTAATATTATATGTGGATGAAATATTGTTGATTGGAAATGATATAGAATTTCTGGATAGCATAAAAGGATACTTGAATAAGAGTTTTTCAATGAAAGACCTCGGTGAAGCTGCTTATATATTGGGCATTAAGATCTATAGAGATAGATCAAGATGCTTAATTGGACTTTCACAAAGCACATACCTTGATAAAGTTTTGAAGAAGTTCAAAATGGATCAAGCTAAGAAAGGGTTCTTGCCTGTGTTACAAGGTGTGAAGTTGAGTAGGACTCAATGCCCGACCACTGCAGAAGATAGAGAGAAAATGAAAAGTCTTCCCTATGCTTCAGCCATAGGCTCTATCATGTATGCAATGCTGTGTACCAAACCTGATGTGTGCCTTGCTATTAGTTTAGCAGGGAGGTACCAAAGTAATCCAGGAGTGGATCACTGGACAACGGTCAAGAACATCTTGAAATACCTAAAAAGGACTAAGGATATGTTTCTCGTTTATGGAGGTGACAAAGAGCTCGTCGTAAATGGTTACGTCGATGCAAGCTTTGACACTGATCCGGACGATTCTAAATCGCAAACCGGATACGTGTTTATATTGAACGGTGGAGCTGTCAGTTGGAGCAGATCTAAACAAAGCGTCGTGGCAGGATCTACCTGTGAAGCGGAGTACACATCTGCTTCGGAAGCAGCAAATGAAGGAGTCTGGATGAAGGAGTTCATACCCGATCTAGGTGTCATACTGTCAGGACCCTGATTCCAGGTCACATCGATCTAGCCGATAACATCTCATATCACTTTGCGGCCTCACACACGGTATTCCCACAGGTGTCGCCTTACTATGGCCTGGGACCGTTTGCGCCTTTTGGCTCACATATATGATAGTGTCGCTAGCATCCATATGACAGAGAACCCGGGCCGACATGGCTAGTCATGAACCCAAAGCGGCACAAACCTATGGGGATAGGCATACATGAATCACCTCGAGCATGTCGGTCAACAACGTGTGAATCCGGGCTGTAGCACTGGGCTAACAGGACTCCGGGGAACCCGGGCTGTAGCAGGCTAGGCAGGACTCCGGATGTCACCGCGTGACATTTCCCCGAAGGGACAGACACAGGAACGAAGTGAAACACATGCTGGCCAGTCAAGTGTCCTGAGCAGTAGTGCTGGGCTAGCAGGACTCCGGTGAACCGGGCTGTAGCGGACTACTATGGCTCAAGGAGGCACTAGACTACATTTCCCCATAAGAGAGGCTGCCAAGGATAAACAACTAGATTGTCGGATCCCACACATACCAAGCATTTCAATCATACACACAATATGCTCGATATGTGTAAATACAACATGGCATCACAAAAAAACTCTACAATCAAGTACTTTATTTAAAGGCTCCGGAGAGCCATACATAACATGTTCATACAGGTAGGGGTCACATGACCCGACACTCAAGTCATACAAGCATACAAGCACATGCGGAAGCAAATAAGTCTGAGTACAAACACTAGAAAGAAAGAAGGATTAACGAAGCCTGTCTATCTACAAAGGCCCCTCCATGGACAGAATCACCACATGGGTGGCAAGTCACTCATCGACGTTGAGGTCTACGTAAAACCCGTCGGAGGGGGCGGTGTTGTCGTCTGAAAATAGTAATTAAGCAACATGAGTACAAAGGTACTCAGCAAGTCTTACAACAGATCCTACTATACATGCTCATTCTCAAGAAGGTGGTGGAGTTATTGCAGCAAGCCAGCTTTGACTCTTGGCTAAGCTATCCTACGAGACACCACTAGTAAAATAGTTTTCGCACACGAGTCCACTAATCACCAACACAATACTCCACCGTGGATCCTCCCTCGTCATCCTACGAGAGGGCCATCCTCGGTACTCACACTTATCTTGAGTCTTTTAGTAGTAACCATTAACTTGTCTATGAACTGTATAGGCAACCAAGTAGTCCTTTACCGCAGACGCGGCTATTCGAATAGTTTTATACCCTGCAGGGGTGTACTTCGTCACACATGTTTCCACCACTTAGCGTCTGCACACGACATGTGCTCGGCAGACTTCAAGCGAAAGTCGACGTGGGTGTAGACCACGACCTGACTAACCACACAAGTCTCTAGTCCAGGTTTATCGCCTATTCGGGTTCCATCCGCAAGGAAATCCGGCCGGGGTGTCCTCAACGGCCCCAAACGATGTGTGCAGGGTTCCCGAGACACCAAACGGGCGACTCGGTACACCGTGGCACGGTGTATCTACCGCATCATAGCCCACCCCTGGGGTCAGCGCTACGCACGGCCGCCAACACATAACCTATAAACACCAGGAACTAGTTGCAACTCCTGGACAGAGGACGAGAGGGGCCAGTAAGTCGAGCGGGGTCATATTTCAGGGCCCAATGTGTGGTAGTAGCTGAATCTTAAATCACGCATACAGATCTCAGTTCTTAGGGACGGCCTCAATGAAACAACCCACCATGTACTCCTACATGGCCTCTCATCGATACCTTTACCAAATCATGTTCAACACATCCCTCACATTACCGACGTAATCATTTCACTCTAGCCCATCACCCAGATGAACCAGACCTGACACAACACTAAGCATAGCAGGCATAGCAAGGTAGGAAACACATACATGGCTCAATCAACTCCTACACATGCTAGTGGGTTTCATCTAGTTACTGTGGCAATGACAGGTCATGCAGAGGATAAGGGTTCAACTACCGCAGCACACAGCAGTTTGAAACGTTGTTGTCTTAATGCAGTAAATGAGAGCAGGAGCGAGAACATGGGATTGTATCGATATGATCAATGGGGCTGCTTGCCTGATGGAGTAGTAGTAGGGTACTGCCCTTCAGTTGGATACTCGGAAATATCCTCGGAGGCAGAACCTACCATGAAAGACACCACAGAACACAATCATCACATGGCAATATGCAACAATATGATGCATGCTATGACATGGCAATATGAGGTGTCCTGGCTAATGCATTGTGAAACAAGTTGGTTTGAGTCCATTTGAATCAAGGATTCAAATGGAAGCTTATGTTCTTAAGCCATATAAGTGCATTAGATTGTTTCACCTAAACAGCAGGGTTAAAGTGTTTTGTCATGCATGAAACCATTACAGATGGAAATATTGATTTTTTCTGATCAAATTTCATATATAAATCTTTGCATTTGGAGTTACAGATTAAAAGTTATGAGTTTTTGAAGTTTGTAAAATTTTCTGGAATTTCCTGTATAAGAATAATTCCAGTAATTGAATTATTGCGTCAGCATTGCGTTAGGGTGATGTCAGTGGTCAATGGGGCCGGTCCAGGTCAAACCTGACCAGTGGGACCTGCGTGTCAGTAGTTAATTAACTAACTAAATTTAGTTAGTGCTAATCTAAGTTAATTAGCGGAGCGGTCCCACTTGTCATATACTTAGGGGAGTCAACCTGGGCCCACACGGGGTCAACCAGGGTCAAACTCGCTGGCGTTTAGCCACCGGCGAGGCCAGACGCGGCGAAGCGGTGTGGGTTTCGTGCTCCGGCGACCAAAACGACGGCGGAGCACATCTACGTGGTGTGGGGAGTGAGCCGCGTCGAGTGGTGGCAGTGGGTGGAGCTGGGGTGGTCGGAAACGTCGCCGGCGGTGAGCTGTGCAGCTGCCGGAGCTCGGGTGAGCGTGGTGCGGTGCATACGATGCAGGAGAGAGTTAACGGAGAGGGGGAGAACGGAGCTGAGCTCACGTCGGTTGCAGCAAGCGTCGAAGTGGGCTCGGGGAAGCCGGAGCTGAGCGGGGCGACGATGGCGATCTCGGCAGCCGGAGTTGGGGGAGACGGGGTCGGCGGTGACTCCAGAGCGGGCGAGCCCTCGGGGCTCGGGCTGCTCGACGTAGTCGACGACGGCGGAGCGAACGGACACGGTGACGTGGCACGGGGACGGCGACGGACGCGGTTATCACGGTGGCGCTAGCGCGGCAGCGTCGGCCATGGTGAGAGAGGGAGAGGGAGAGAGGCAGAGGAGTGAGCGAGGTGTCTGCGGGGTCGGGGAGGCGACGTGGAGCTAGCCCAGGTGTCCAGGGGCGAGGGCGGGAAGCAGATGACGCGCTAGCGAGCTCACGCACGCCGGCGTCACCTCCCTGCCTGCCTGGCGGGGACGAAGCAGCTGGCTGGCACGGGCCAGCACAGTGCTGGGCCGCCAGGTGGGCCGGCTGGTGGCTTTGCCAGGTAAGTTTGTTTCCCTTTATTATTTTTTGTTTTCTTTATTTCTGCAAGTTTGTGGCTTTTCTAAAAACACTTAGGCATTTCCAAAAATCACCAAACTGCACATGCCCACTGTTTAGAACATATCCAACGTGGAACATTTCAGTTTGGGATTATTTGGACATTTAAAATATTTAGTATCATTTAAATGTCCAAATGCAAATAGCATATGGTTTAATCCAATGACCTTATGATGTCCTAGAAAAGTGTGCACCATTTTTGTCAAGGGTTCTAGACCAAGGCAAAGATGATGAACATTTTAGAAGGGCATTTCAGGTTCATTGAAAAAGATTTTAGTAAACCTAGTTGGTTTCCAGGGGGGGTGCTAGGGGTTCTGTCATCCCCATTTCAGTTTTCTGGAAAAGAAGACATGATGCAACACTCTAATGCATGAACTAGCTAGGGTGTGACAACTCACCCCCACTCAAAAGAATCTCATCCCGAGATTTAGGATCCGTTGGAAAGAAGGTGGGGTACTCAAGTCTAAGTCGATCCTCCCTTTCCCAAGTGGCTTCTTTCTCGGAATGGTGTGACCATTGAACCTTGAGAAACTTGATGTTATGGCGTCGAGTGGTACACTTGGCTTGATCAAGGATACGAACGGGATATTCCCGATATGTGAGATTATCTTGGAGATCAAGCGTTTCATGGTCCACTCCACGGATAGGATCCACGAAGCAACGCCTGAGTTGAGAAACGTGGAAGACATCGTGAACTTTGGAAAGATGCGGAGGTAGTTCCAATTGGTAGGCAACTTCTCCTCGTTTGGCAAGAATTCGAAAGGGTCGAATGTAACGAGGAGCCAATTTTCCTTTGATACCGAAACGATGGGTTCCCTTTAAAGGAGTAACCCAAAGGTAAGCCTTCTCGCCGACTTCATAAGTCATGAGCTTGTGTTTACGGTCATATTGGCTCTTTTGACGAGATTGGGCTGTTTCCAATTTGTCACGAATAACGCGAACCTGCTCTTCTGCTTCCTGAATCATATCCGGGCCAAAGAGTTGTCTTTCCCCGGTTTCTGACCAGTTAAGAGGCGTTCAACATTGTCGTCCATAGAGAACTTCGAAAGGAGCTTTGCCCAAGCTAGCTTGATAACTATTGTTATAAGCGAACTCCGCGAATGGAAGGCATTTCTCCCAATCCATTCCGAATGAGATGACAGAAGCTCGGAGCATATCCTCCAGAATTTGATTTACTCGCTCTACTTGACCACTTGATTGGGGGTGGAAGGCGGTGCTAAAAGAGAGACGAGTTCCCATAGCATTTTGGAAACTCTCCCAAAATCGAGAGGTGAAGAGACTCCCATGGTCTGAGTTAATTTCCAATGGGACACCATGAAGAGACACTATTCGGGAGGTGTATAAGTCAGCTAGCTGGCTAGCGGTAATACTCTCACGAACAGGTAGGAAGTGGGATACTTTGGAAAGACGATCGACAACGACGAAGATATCATTATTCCCTCTCTTGGTCCTGGGAAACCTAGTAATGAAATCCATACTGATTTTATCCCATTTCCATTCAGGAATAGCCAAAGGTTGAAGGGTGCCAGCAGGCCGTTGATGCTCTGCTTTAACACGACGACAGACGTCGCAACTAGCAATGTATTGAGCAATTTCTCTCTTCATCCTAGTCCACCAAAACCTCTGGCGTAGGTCTTGATACATTTTAGTACTACTGGGATGAATGGTGAGTGGGGATTGATGAGCTTCCTTAAGAATCAACTGACATAGATGTTGTTTCTTGGGAACCACCAAGCGGTTCTCGAAGAAGACAACACCTCGCTCATCCATGGAAAAACATTTAGCAACTCCGCTAGCGATGTTTTCCTTAATCCGGGATATGCCCTTATCACGCTTCTGGGCAGCTATGATTTGATCCGTAAGGTTAGGCTTCGCCACCAGGGTGGATAGGAATCCTCGAGGAACTATGTGAAGGTTAAGCTTACGAAATTCCTCGTGGAGAAGTGGTTGACTTTGTTGTAACATCAGGTTGTTACAATAAGATTTACGACTTAGCGCATCAGCCATGACATTGGCTTTGCCCGGGGTGTAAGTTATTCCTAGGTCGTAATCCGAGGTCAACTCGACCCAACGTCTTTGCCTGAGATTCAAATCCGGTTGGGTGAAGATATATTTCAAACTTTGGTGATCGGTGAAGATCTCGCAACGATTACCGAGAAGGTAATGTCGCCAAGTTTTAAGTGCATGGACTACAGCTGCAAGCTCTAGATCATGTGTGGGATAATTTTCCTCATGGGGGTGTAATTGCCGTGAAGCATAGGCAATTACCTGTCGATCTTGCATGAGTATGCAACCTAGTCCTTGTCGCGAGGCGTCGCAATAGATAATAAAGTCCTTGGAGAAATCTGGTGGTACCAGTACGGGAGCAGATGTCAGGCGTCTTTTCAGTTCCTGAAAGCTGAACTCGCACTGTGGGGTCCACTCGAACTTTTTATCTTTCTTGAGGAGTTCAGTTAGAGGTTTAGCAACCTTGGAGAAATTCTCGACGAAGCGGCGACAATAGCTCGCTAAGCCAAGGAAGCTCCGAACTTGCTTGACCGTCTCAGGTGGAGTCCAATCAAGGACGGCTTGAACTCGCTCGGGATTGACAGCAATACCCTTACCAGAGATTACATGGCCTAGATAGGTCACTTCTGGCAACCAAAATTCACACTTGGAGAATTTGGCATAAAGGCGATGCTCTCGAAGTTTCGTCAATACCAGCCTTAGATGTTCGGCATGTTCTTCCTCACTCTTGGAGTAGATGAGTATATCATCGAGGTATACCATGACGAATTTATCCAAATACTCCATGAAGACCGAGTTCATTAACCGAGAGAAGGTGGCTGGGGCATTGGTTAAACCGAAGGACATAACGGTGTACTTGTATTGGCCATAACGAGTAACAAAGGCCGTTTTGGGAATGTCCCCGTTTTTTATTTTGATTTGATGGTAGCCCAACCTCAAATCCATTTTGGAGAAGACTGAGGATCCAGCGAGCTGATCATACAGATCATTGATCCTGTGGAGCGGATACTTGTTCTTGATAGTGACCAAGTTGACAGGTCGGTAATCTACAACCATCCGATTCGTTCCATCCTTCTTCTTGACGAAGAGGATGGGGCAAGCCCAAGGGGAAGAACTAGGACGGATGAAACCCTTTTTCAAGGACTCATCGAGTTGTTTCTTAAGCTCGGCTAGTTCTAAGGGTGCCATCTTATAGGGCCTTCTAGAAATTGGGACGGTTCCTGGAACAAGGTCTATCACGAACTCGACATCCCTGTCAGGTGGAACACCTGGCAGTTCTTCTGGAAAGACATCCGAGAAGTCTCGGACTACTGGAATATCTTCAAGGTCTGGAAGGGGGTTGGCATTTAGGGAGTAAAGCTGGCGCTTGGCCACTCGAGTTAAGACATTGACTGTCTTGCCCGATGGGTGAGTAAGTTGAACGGTTCTAGTGGCACAATCAATCTTAGCATAATGAGCTAACATCTAGTCCATACCCAAGATGATGTTTATGTCCGAGGACTTGAGAGCTATTAAGGATGCAAGGAAGACAAGTTTATCGACAAGAATTTCATTCCCATGGCTTACTCTAGAAGTTTTCCATTTGGAACCCGGAGTTTGAATTACCATGGAAGTGGGCATGTCACAGAATGTCGTGTTATGCAATCAAGCATAGCTCTCAGATATGAATGAATGAGATGCTCCAGTATCGAAAAGAACAGATGCCGGATGGCAATTAACAAGGAGCATACCAAGGACGACGTTAGGATCATCACGAGCCTCCTCAGCTGAGACATAGTTGACATGGCCACGTGTAGTGGTGGCTGGCTTGGCGTAGAATGTCTTTCCCGCTAGCTTACCACGGCCAACGGACTTTCCAGACTGGTTGGGGTTGCTGTTCTCGGGACACTCTCGACTGTAGTGACCCGGCTCTCCACACTTGAAACATGTCACAACATTGGGGCATGGAGCAGCATTAGCAGCGGGGCCACCATAGGGCTTAGGCGGTGCAAACTGCTGGTTGGGGCGAGGCGCCTCAAAGGATGGCCTTGGGGTGAACCTGGGTGGCAGCACTGTGCTTGGAATCCACACCTGGCGCTTCTGAGATCCAGAGCCGGATGAAGAACCAAAATCACGGGAGTGCTTGCGTGAAGCGTCATAGTCAGTCTGGCCTGTCTCAGCACCGATGGCCTTATTGACTAACTTATGGAAGGAGGTGCACTCGTGCAGGCGAAGATCGCGGCGAAGCTCGGGGCTAAGTCCCTTGAGGAACCTTGCCTGCTTCGTCGGCGGATACCTCTTCAGGATCATAACGTGCTAGATTTCCAAACTCACGGCTGTATGCATCCATAGTCAGTCTGCCTTGGGTGAAATTGCAGAACTCTTCCCTCTTACGATCCATGAGACCTTCCGGGATGTGATGCTCACGGAAAGCCTCACTGAATTCAGCCCAAGTAGTGATTTGGCCGACCGGGCGCATAGCCTCAAAGTTTTCCCACCAAAGGCTAGCAGGGCCTTCGAGGTGATAGGCAACATAGGTAACCTTATCAGTTTTGGCTACGTTGGCAGAACGTAGCTTATGGGTGATGCTGCGAAGCCAATCATCCGCGTCGAGGGGCTCGACGGAATGATTAAACTTTGGTGGGTACAACTTGATAAAGTCATTGATTGACACCAAGTCGTTTTGCTGATGACGTGCAATGTTCTGCTCAATCCGCTCCAGCAAGCGGTTAGTCTCACGCTTGTTTCTTTCTGCCTCCAGCATAACTTCGGCCAGAGAAGGCGGGTGAGGCAGATTCTCATCCCTAGCTGCACTGGCTTCCCCCTGCTCCGGGGCAGCAGGGTTGCTGCGGGTGTTGACCATCCTAGGAAAAACAAGACAATGGTTTAGACAAGGATGGCACAATCTTGGCAAGGAAGTGCAGAATGTAATGGATAACATGGAATGCTGAGATGTTCATTGCACGACATGGTAATATAGAAACTGCCATATATATACCATCGGTCATACACACTGTACATAGTTTAGTACAAGCCCAGGCTAGAGTACAACTACGGTGAAGACGTTACATCTCATCAGAGGCATTCCAAGCTCCTATACAATATTTCTCTACACCTCCGAAACATGATACACACCAAGTCGTATCCCACGGGTCACGCAGGACTGTGGAGAATACAACTATTACAGTACTAGTGAAACTACTACTAGCTCAGAAAGCTCCGTAGTAATCCTCATAAAAGTCACCACCAAAACCTGGAAGCGGAACATGATCATCTGGGAACAGACGGTCCTGTGGAGCTTGCGGTCCATAGGGACTCGGATGTGGCCTTGGTCCCACAAATGGTGGCAGCCGGGGACCACGAGGAGGGGTGATGCCTCCTACATCATGCCAGTCCATACAATTTGGCAATCCAGACCGTACGGGCTATATGTCCCTCATGTCCATGTATCCCGCCTGCACAGCAGGTGCAAATGGAGTCAAAGTGGCCCAGTGATCAGAACGGGAGTTGAAGAGCTCCATTCGCAAGGCCCGATTTTCGCGGTCCTTGTCCTCGAGCATCTCGGCAGTGGTGCGGAGTAGTGACTCCTCATGTGTAGAGTCATAGTACAAAGCCTGATAGTACCCCTGTGCTCTAGGGAGTGAGGCTGGCATGTAGCGGAAATCGGTGTTCTGGAGCAAGGCAGTTCTGGCTCGAATGATTGTCATCATTGAGTAAGCTGCGTCCTGCACGGACATCTCAATAGTAACCCCAAGTCCATAAGAGCAGTGGAGGGGTTCAGTGGCTCCAGGATAAGAGGGATATATCCTGACGGTACAAAGGTACTGGCTCTGATTGAAGTCTCAGAACTGCTCCTCGACGGTATACTCAGGATACCATCGATAGCCTGTCTCGACCATCACCCGAACCAGCATGGCCGTGTGACCGGGTACATCGAGGCACTGAGTCAGACGAACCACTTGGTTCTGGGAACGGGTGGCCATCTGAAAGCACAGAATAATGCAAAGGCATTAGAATTTTCTAGGAGAAATCAGACAGCATAACGGCTGTAAATGCTCAGAAAAAGATTTGAGACATTCACAACAGTTTGCAAAACCACTCAACAACATCATATCAAGGTTTTGGTTCAACTGACAACATACTAAAAGTAGTAGAAACTGAACTGAGGCTTGTAACAACAATCCTATAAGCTACTATGGATTAGTAACACGTGAACCTGATAGAGAGAAGAGGGCCTAGTCCTTAATCCACGTAGAAAGAGAAGAGAATGACTCAGATCAAAGGGCATAAAGTAAAGGATTAAAGAGCCTTACGTTCCCTCCCACAATCAATTCCCCTACATATAACTAAAGCATTTCTAGACTCGACATTGACCAGTTTGGCTCAACGAACCTACAGGCAGTCTGGCTCTGATGCCAACGCTGTCAGGACCCCGATTCCAAGTAACATCGATCTAGCCGGTAACACCTCATATCACTTTGCGGCCTCACGCACGGTATTCCCACGGGTGTCGCCTTACTATGGCCCGGGACCATTTGCGCCTTTTGGCTCACGTATATGATAGTGTCGCTAGCATCCATATGACAGAGAACCCGGGCCGACATGGCTAGTCGTGAACCCAAAGCGGCACAAACCTATGGGGATAGGCATACATGAATCACATCGAGCATGTCGGTCAACAGCGTGTGAATCCGGACTGTAGCACTGGGCTAATAGGACTCCGGGGAACCCGGGCTGTAGCAGGCTAGGCAGGACTCCGGATGTCACCGCGTCACTTTTCCCCGAAGGGACAGACACAGGAACGAAGTGAAACACATGCCGGCCAGTCAAGTGTCCTGAGCAGTAGTGCTGGGCTAGTAGGACTCCGGTGAACCGGGCTGTAGCGGACTACTATGGCTCAAGGAGGCACTAGACTACATTTCCCCATAAGAGAGGCTGCCAAGGATAAACAACTAGATTGTCGGATCCCACACATACCAAGCATTTCAATCATACACACAATATGCTCGATATGTGTAAATACAACATGGCATCACAACAAAACTCTACAACTCAAGTACTTTATTTAAAGGCTCCGGGGAGCCATACATAACATGTTCATACAGGTAGGGGTCACATGACCCGACACTCAAGTCATACAAGCATACAAGCACATGCGGAAGCAAATAAGTCTGGGTACAAACACTAGAAAGAAAGAAGGCTTGACGAAGCCTGTCTATCTACAAAGGGCCCTCCATGGCCAGAATCACCACCTGGGTGGCAAGTCACTCATCGACGTCGAGGTCTACGTAAAACCCGTCGGAGGGGGCGGTGTTGTCGTATGAAAACAGTAATTAAAGCAACATGAGTACAAAGGTACTCAGCAAGTCTTACAATAGATCCTACTATACATGCTCATTCTCAAGAAGGTGGTGGAGTTATTGCAGCAAGCCAGCTTTGACTATTGGCTAAGCTATCCTACGAGACAAAAAAAGGGCAACCTGGTGCATGTAGCTCCCGCTTGCGCGGGGTCCAGGGAAGGGTCCGACCACTTTGGGTCTATAGTACGCAGCCTTTCCCTACATTTCTGTAAGAGGCTGTTTCCAGGACTTGAACCCATGACCTCATGGTCACAAGGCAGTAGCTTTTCTCGTGTGCGAAAACTATTTTACTAGTGGTGTCTCGTAGGAAGCTATCCTACGAGACACCACTAGTAAAATAGTTTTCGCACACGAGTCCACTAATCACCAACACAATACTCCACTGTGGATCCTCCCTCGTCATCCTACGAGAGGGCCATCCTCGGTACTCACACTTATCTTGAGTCTTTTAGTAGTAACCATTAACTTGTCTATGAACTGTATAGGCAACCAAGTAGTCCTTTACCGCGGACGCGGCTATTCGAATAGTTTTATACCCCGCAGGGGTGTACTTCATCACACATGTTTCCACCACTTAGCGTCTGCACATGACGTGTGCTCGGCAGACTTCAAGCGAAAGCCGACGTGGGTGTAGACCACGACCTGACTAACCACACAAGTCTCTAGTCCAGTTTTATCGCCTATTCGGGTTCCATCCGCAAGGAAATCCGACCGAGGTGTCCTCAACGGCCCCAAATGATGTGTGCAGGGTTCCCAAGACACCAAACAGGCGACTCGGTACACCATGCCATGGTGTATCTACCGCATCATAGCCCACCCCTGGGGTCAACGCTACGCACGGCCGCCAACACATAACCTATAAACACCAGAAACTAGTTGCAACTCCTGGATAGAGGACGAGAGGGGTTAGTAAGCCGAGCGGGGTCATATTTCAGGGCCCAATGTGTGGTAGCAGCTGAATCTTAAATCACACATACAAATCTCAGTTCTTAGGGACAGCCTCAATGAAACAACCCACCATGTACTCCTACATGGCCTCTCATCGATACCTTTACCAAATCATGTTCAACACATCCCTCACATTACCGATGTAATCATTTCACTCTAGCCCATCACCCAGATGAACCAGACCTAACACAACTCTAAGCATAGCAGGCATAGCAAGGTAGGAAACACATACATGGCTCAATCAACTCCTACACATGTTAGTGGGTTTCATCTAGTTACTGTGGCAATGACAGGTTATGCAGATGATAAGGGTTCAACTACCGTAGCACATAGCAGTTTGAAATGTTGTTGTCTTAATGCAGTAAATGAGAGCAGGAGCGAGAACATGGGATTGTATCGATACGATCAATGAGGCTGCTTGCCTGATGGAGTAGTAGTAGGGTACTGCCCTTCAGTTGGATACTCGGAAATATCCTTGGAGGCAGAACCTACCACGAAAGACACCACAGAACACAATCATCACATGGCAATATGCAACAATATGATGCATGCTATGACATGGCAATATGAGGTGTCCTGGCTAATGCATTGTGAAACAAGTTGGTTTGAGTCCATTTGAATCAAGGATTCAAATGGAAGCTTATGTTCTTAAGCCATATAAGTGCATTAGCTTGTTTCACCTAAACAGCAGGGTTAAAGTGTTTGGTCATGCATGAAACCATTACAAAGGGAAAGATTGAATTTTTGTGATCAAATTTCATATATAAATCTTTGCATTTGGAGTTACAGATTAAAAGTTATGAGTTTTTGAAGTTTGTAATATTTCTAGAATTTCCTGTATAAGAATAATTCCAGTAATTGAATTATTGCGTCAACATTGCGTCAGGGTGAGGTCAGTGGTCAACGGGGCCGGTCCAGGTCAAACCTGACCAGTGGGACCCGGGTGTCAGTAGTTAATTAACTAACTAAATTTAGTTAGTGCTAATCTAAGTTAATTAGCGGAGCAGTCCCACTTGTCATAGACTCAGGGGGAGTCAACCTGGGCCCACACGAGATCAACCAGGGTCAAACTCGCCGGCGTTTAGCCGCCGGTGAGGCCAGACGCGGCGGAGCGGTGCGGGTTTCGTGCTCCGACGAACAAAATGACGACAGAGCACATCTACGTGATGCGGGGAGTGAGCCACGTCGAGTGTTGGCAGTGGGTGGAGCTGGGGTGGCCGGAAATGTCACCGGGGACGAGTTGTGCGGCTGCCGGAGCTTGGGTGAGCGTGGTGCGGTGCATACGATGCAGGAGAGAGTTAACAGAGAGGGGGAGAACGGAGCTGAGCTCATGACGGTTGCAGCAAGCGTCGAAGCGGGCTCGGGGAAGGCCGGAGCTGAGCGGGGCGACGATGGCGATCTCGGCGGCCGGAGTTGGTGGAGACGGGCTCGGGGGCGACTCCAGAGCGGGCAAGCGCTCGGGGCTCGGCCTGCTCGACGTAGTCGACGATGGCGGAGCGAACGGACACGGTGACGCGGCACGGGGACGACGACGGACGCGGTTATCGCGGTGGTGCGGGTGCGACATCGTCGGCCTTGGTGGGAGAGGGCGAGGGAGAGAGGCAGAGGAGTGAGCGAGGTGTTTGCGGGGTCGGGGCGGTGACGTGGAGCTCGCCCAGGTGTCCAGGGGCGAGGGCGGCAAGCAGCTGACCCGCTGGCGAGCTCACGCACGCCGGCGTCACCTCCCTGCCTGCCTGGCGGGGATGAAGCAGCTGGCTGGCATGGGCCAGCACAGTGCTAGGCCGCCAGGTGGGCCGGCTGGTGGCTTTGCCAGGTAAGTTTGTTTCCCTTTTTTTTGTTTTCTTTATTTCTGCAAGTTTGTGGCTTTTCTAAAAATACTTAGGCATTTCCAAAAATCACCAAACTGCACATGCCCACTGTTTAGAACATATCCAACATGGAACATTTCAGTTTGGGATTATTTGGACATTTGAAATATTTAGTAGCATTTAAATGTCCAAATGCAAATAGCATATGCTTTAATCCAATGACCTTATGATGTCCTAGAAAAGTGTGCACCATTTTTGTCAAGGGTTCTAGACCAAGGCAAAGATGATGAACATTTTAGAAGGGCATTTCAGGTTCATTGAAAAAGATTTTAGTAAACCCTAGTTGGTTTCCAGGGGGGTGCTGGGGGTTTTGTCATCCCCATTTCAGTTTTCTGGAAAAGAAGACATGATGCAACACTCTAATGCATGAACTAGCTAGGGTGTGACACATATACCTAGTGCATCGGGTCCAATGAAAATCTTTTGTGACAATACTGGTGCAATTGCCTTGGCAAAGGAATCCAGATTTCACAAGAGAACCAAACACATCAAGAGACGCTTCAATTCCATCCGCGATCAAGTCTAGGTGGGAGACATAGAGATTTGCAAGATACATACGGATCTGAATGTTGCCGACCCGTTGACTAAGCCTCTCTCACGAGCAAAACATGATCAGCACCAAGGCTCCATGGGTGTTAGAACCATTAATGTGTAATCTAGATTATTGACTCTAGTGCAAGTGGGAGACTGAAGGAAATATGCCCTAGAGGCAATAATAAAGTTATTATTTATTTCCTTATTTCATGATAAATCTTTATTATTCATGCTAGAATTGTATTAACCAGAAACATAATACATGTGTGAATACATAGACAAACAGAGTGTCACTAGTATGCCTCTACTTGACTAGCTCATTCATTAAAGATGATTATGTTTCCTAACCATAGACATGAGTTGTCATTTGATAAACAGGATAACATCATTAGGAGAATGATGTGATTGACTTGACCCATTCCGTTAGCTTAGCACTTGATCATTTTAGTTTACTTCTATTGCTTTCTTCGTGACTTATACATGTTCCTATGACTATGAAATTATGCAACTCTCGATTACCGAAGGAACACTTTGTGTGCTACCAAATGTAACAACTTAACTGGGTGATTACAAAGGTGCTCTACAGGTGTCTCCGATGGTACTGGTTGAGTTGGCATAGATCGAGATTAGGATTTGTCACTCCGATTGTCGGAGAGGTATCTCTAGGCCTCTCGATAATGCACATCACTATAAGCTTTGCAAGCAATGCAACTAATGAGTTAGTTGCGGGATGATGCATTACAGAACGAGTAAAGAGACTTGCCAGTAACGAGATTAAGCTAGGTATTTAGATATCGACGATCGAATCTCGGGCAAGTAACATACCGATGACAAAGGGAACAACGTATGTTGTTATGCGGTTTGACCGATAAAGATCTTCGTAGGATATGTAGGAACCAATATGAGCATCCAGGTTCTGCTATTGGTTATTGACCAGAGACGTGTCTCGGTCATGTTTACATAGTTCTTGAACCCGTAGGGTCCGCACGCTTAATGTTCGGTGACGATCGGTATTATGAGTTTATGTGATTTGATGTACCGAAGGTAGTTCAGAGTCCCGAATGTGATCACTGATATGACGAGGAGTCTCGAAATGGTCGAGACATAAAGACTGATATATTGGGCGACTATATTCGGATACCGAAAGTGTTCCGGGTGATTACGGAGAAAACCAGAGTGCAGGAGGGTTACCGGAACCCCCCCGGGAGAAGTAATGGGCCAGATGGGCCTTAGTGGAGAGAGAGAGGGCAGGCCGCGCCCCCTCCCCCTCTGGTCCAAATTGGACTAGGGAAGGGGGGGCCTTTCCTTCTCCCTCTCCTCCTTCCTTTCCCCCTCCTAGTAGGAGTAGGAAAGGGGAGTCCTACTCCTACTAGGAGGAGGACTCCTCCGACTCCTGGCGTGCCTAGCAAGGGCCGGCCGGCCTCCCCCCTTGCTCCTTTATATACTGGGGCAGGGGGCACCCTAGAACACACAAGTTGATTGTTCCAAGCCGTGTGCGGTGCCCCCTCCACCATAATCCACCTCCATCATATCGTAGGGTGCTTAGGCAAAACCTGGCGTCGGTAGCAACATCATCACCGTCATCACGCCGTCGTGCTTACGGAACTCTCCTGTGAAGCTCTGCTGGATCGGAGTTCGTGGGACGTCATCGAGCTGAATGTGTGCTGAACTCGGAGGTGCCGTACGTTTGGTACTTGGACCGGTCGGATCGTGAAGACGTACGACTACATCAACCGCGTTATCATAACGCTTCCACTTATGGTCTACGAGGGTACGTGGACGATACTCTTCCCTCTCGTTGCTATGCATCACCATGATCTACGTGTGCGTAGGAAAATTTCGAAATTACTATGTTCCCCAACAATCAAAAGGTATATCATCCCATGATTGGCTCCTTGCTTTACCTTTGTGCATCTAGATCGGATATCATGTTGAGTGTGGGAATATGTGCACGGTTTCTAGTCGCACCTAAGGACCGCCACAAAAACTTTGGCTTATGGTACCCAAGAGGGGCAAACTTCAACCTTGTAGTGTTGGAAATATGCCCTAGAGGCAATAATAAAATGGTTATTATTATATTTCCTTGTTCATGATAATTGTCTATTGTTCATGCTATAATTGTATTATCTGGAAATCGCGATACATGTGTGAATACATAGACCACAACATGTCCCTAGTGAGCCTCTAGTTGACTAGCTCGTTGATCAACAGATGGTCATGGTTTCCTGACTATGGACATTAGATGTCATTGATAACGGGATCACATCATTAAGGGAAAGATGTGATGGACAAGACCCAATCATAAGCATAGCACAAGATCGTGTAGTTCGTCTGCTAGAGCTTTTCTAATGTCAAGTATCTTTTCCTTAGACCATGAGATTGTGCAACTCCCGGATACTGTAGGCATACTTTGGGTCTGCCAAACGTCACAACGTAATTGGGTGGCTATGAAGGTGCACTATGGGTATCTCCGAAAGTGTCTGTTGGGTTGGCACGAATCGAGACTGGGATTTGTCACTCCATATGACGGAGAGGTATCTCTGGGCCCACTCGGTAAGACATCATCGTAATGAGCTCAATGTGACTAAAGGGTTGGTCATGGGATGATCTGTTACGGAACGAGTAAAGTGACTTGCCGGTAACGAGATTGAACGAGGTATTGGGATACCGACGATCGAATCTCGGGCAAGTAACATACCGATTGACAAAGGGAATTGTATACGGGATTGCTTGAATCCTCGACATCATGGTTCATCCGATGAGATCATCATGGAACATGTGGGAGCCAACATGGGTATCCAGATCCCGCTGTTTGTTATTGGTCGGAGAGTTGTCTCGGTCATGTCTGCATGGTTGCCGAACCCGTAGGGTCTACACACTTAAGGTTCGATGACGCTAGGGTTATTAGGAAGATTTGTATGTGATTACCGCATGTTGTTCGGAGTCCCGGATGAGATCCCGGACGTCACGAGGAGTTCTGGAATAGTCCGGAGGTGAAGATTTATATATGGGAAGTCATCATACGGTCACCGGAAATATTCGGGGGTATGCCGGTATTGTACCGGGACCACCGGAGGGGTTCCGGGGGTCCACCTCCACCGGAGGGCCTTATGGGCTGTAGGTGGAAGGGAACCAGCCCCTAGTGGGCTGGGCGCCGTCCCACCCTAGGGCCCATGCGCCTAGGGTTTGGGGGGAACCCTAAAGGGGGGCTCCACCCTTGCTTGGGGGGCAAGCCCCCTCCCCCTTGGTCGCCGCCCCCTCTAGATCTCATCTAGAGGGGCCGGCCCCCTTCCCCTTGTCCCTATAAATAGAGGGACGAGGGGAGGGCTGCAGCACCACATCCAAGGCGCAGCCCCTCCCCTCCCCAACACCTCTCCTCCTCCGCGTGAGCTTGGCGAAGCCTTGTCGGAGAACTGCCACTCCATCACCACCACACCGTCGTGCTGCTGCTGGAGCCTTCTTCCTCAACCTCTCCCTCCTCCTTGCTGGATCAAGGCGCGGGAGACGTCACTGGGCTGCACATGTGTTGAACGCGGAGGCACCATTGTTCGGTGCTTAGATCGGATTCGGCCACGATCTGAATCGCTACGTGTACGACTCCTCCAACCGCGTTCTTGCAACGCTTCCGACTCGCGATCTTCAAGGGTATGAAGATGCACTCCCTTCTCTCTCGTTGCTAGTTACTCCATAGATTGATCTTGGCGATGCGTAGAATTTTTTAATTTCTGCAACGATCCCCAACAGTGGCATCATGAGCTAGGTCTATGCATAGTTTCTATGCACGAGTAGAACACAAGTTGTTGTGGGTGTCGATTTTGTCAATTTACTTGCCGTTACTAGTCTTATCTTGATTCGGTGGCATCGTGGGATGAAGCGGCCTGGACCGACCTTACACGTATGCTTACGTGAGACTGGTTCCACCGACTGACATGCACTAGTTGCAGAAGGTGGCTAGCGGGTGTCTGTCTCTCCCACTTTAGTCGGATCGGATTCAATGAAAATTGTCCTTATGAAGGTTAAATAGAAATTGGCATATCATGTTGTGGTTTTGGCGTAGGTAAGAAACGTTCTTGCTAGAAACCTATAGCAGCCACGTAAAAACTTGCAACAACAATTAGAGGACGTCTAACTTGTTCTTGCAGCATATGCCGTGTGATGTGATATGGCCAAAAGGATGTGAATGATATATGTGATGTATGAGATTGATCATGTTCTTGTAATAGGAATCACGACTTGCATGTCGATGAGTATGACAACTGGCAGGAGCCATAGGAGTTGTCTTAATTTATTTATGACCTGCGTGTCAACATAAACGTCATGTAATTACTTTACTTTATCGCTAACCGTTAGCCATAGTAGTAGAAGTAATAGTTGACGAGACAACTTCATGAAGACACGATGATGGAGATCATGATGATGGAGGTCATGGTGTCATGCTGGTGACAATGATGATCATGGCGCCCCGAAGATGGAGATCAAAAGGAGCAAAATGATATTGGCCATATCATGTCACTATTTGATTGCATGTGATGTTTATCATGTTTTACATCTTATTTGCTTAGAACAACGGTAGCATAAATAAGATGATCCCTCGCAATAATTTCAAGAAAATGTTCCCCCTAACTGTGCACCGTTGCTAAGGTCCATTGTTCCGAAGCACCACGTGATGATCGGGTGTGATAGGTTCTAACATTCGCATACAACGGGTGTAAGCCAGATTTACACACGCAATACACTTAGGTTGACTTGACGAGCCTAGCATGTATAGACATGGCCTCGGAACACGGAAGACCGAAAGGTCAAACATGAGTCATATGGAAGATACGATCAACATGAAGATGTTCACCGATGATGACTAGTCCGCCTCACATGATGATTGGACACGGCCTAGTTGACTCGGATCCTGTATCACCTAGATGACTAGAGGGATGTCTATCTGAGTGGGAGTTCATTAAATAATTTGATTAGATGAACTTAATTATCATGAACATAGTCTAAAATTCTTTGCAATATGTCTTTTAGATCAAATGGCCCACGCTAATGTTGCCCTCAACTTCAACGCGTTCCTAGATAAAACCAAGCTGAAAGACGATGGCAACAACTACACGAACTGGGTCTGTAACCTGAGGATTATCCTCATAGCTGCCAGGAAAGCATATGTCCTTGATGCACCGCTAGGTGAAGCATCTGTTTTCGAAGCAGAACAAGACGTTATGAACGCCTGGCAGACGCGCAGTGATGATTACTCCCTGGTTCAGTGCGGCATGCTTTACAGCTTAGAACCGGGGCTCCAAAAGCATTTTGAGCAACACGGAGCATACGAGATGTTCCAAGAGCTAAAAATGGTTTTCCAAGCTCATGCCCGGGTCGAGAGATATGAAGTCCCCGACAAGTTCTACAGTTGTAAGATGGAGGAGAATAGTTCCGTCAGCGAGCACATACTCAAAATGTCTGGGTTGCACAACCGCTTGTCTCAGCTGGGAGTTAACCTCCCGGATGATGCGGTCGTTGACAGAATCCTTCAGTCGCTCCCACCTAGCTACAAGAGCTTTGTGATGAACTTCAATATGCAGGGGATGGAAAAGACCATTCCTGAGGTATATTCAATGCTGAAATCAGCGGAGGTGGAAATCAAAAAGGAACATCAAGTGTTGATGGTGAATAAAACCACTAAGTTCAAGAAAGGCAAGGGTAAAAAGAACTTCAAGAAGGACGGCAAGGGAGTTGCCGCGCCCGGTAAGCAAGCTGCCGGGAAGAAGACAAAGAATGGACCCAAGCCTGAGACTGAGTGCTTTTATTGCAAGGGAAACGGTCACTGGAAGCGGAACTGCCCCAAGTACTTAGCGGATAAGAAGGCCGGCAATGTCAAAGGTATATGTGATATACATGTTATTGATGTGTACCTAACCAGCGCTCGTAGTACCTCCTGGGTATTTGATACCGGTGCGGTTGCTCATATTTGTAACTCAAAACAGGAGCTGCGGAATAAACGGAGACTGGCGAAGGACGAGGTGACGATGCGCGTCGGGAATGGTTCCAAGGTCGATGTGATCGCCGTCGGCACGCTACCTCTACATTTACCTACGGGATTAGTTTTAAACCTCAATAATTGTTATTTAGTACCAGCTTTGAGCATGAACATTGTATCTGGATCTCGTTTAATGCGAGATGGCTACTCATTTAAATCTGAGAATAATTGTTGTTCTATTTATATGAGAGACATGTTTTATGGTGATGCCCCGCTGGTCAATGGTTTATTCTTATTTAATCTCGAACGTGATGTTACACATATTCATAGTGTGAATGCCAAAAGATGTAAGGTTGATAATGATAGTCCCACATACTTGTGGCACTGCCGCCTTGGTCACATTGGTGTCAAACGCATGAAGAAACTCCATGCAGATGGACTTTTGGAGTCTCTTGATTATGAATCATTTGACACATGCGAACCATGCCTCATGGGCAAAATGACCAAGACTCCGTTCTCCGAAACAATGGAGCGAGCAACCAACTTATTGGAAATCATACATACTGATGTGTGCGGTCCAATGAGTGTTGAGGCTCACGGAGGCTATCGTTATGTTCTCACCCTCACTGATGACTTGAGTAGATATGGGTATGTCTACTTAATGAAACACAAGTCTGAGACCTTTGAAAAGTTCAAGGAATTTCAGTGTGAGGTTGAGAATCAACATGACAGGAAAATCGAGTTCTTACAATCAGATCGTGGGGGAGAATATTTGATTCACGAATTTGGCACACACTTAAGGAAATGCGGAATTGTTTCACAACTCACGCCGCCTGGAACACCTTAGCATAATGGTGTGTCCGAATGTCGTAATCGCACTCTATTGGATATGGTACGATCTATGATGTCTCTTACCGATCTACCGCTGTCATTTTGGGGTACTGCTGCATTCACTTAAATAGGGCTCCGTCGAAATCCGTTGAGACGACACCGTATGAATTGTGGTTTGGTAAGAAACCTAAGCTATCATTTCTGAAAGTTTGGGGATGCGATGCTTATGTCAAGAAACTTCAACCTGAAAAGCTCAAACCCAAATCGGAAAAATGCGTCTTCATAGGATACCCTAAGGAAACTATTGGGTATACCTTCTACCTTAGATCCGAAAGCAAGATCTTTGTTGCCAAGAATGGATCCTTTCTAGAGAAAGAGTTTCTCTCGAAAGAAGTAAGTGGGAGGAAAGTAGAACTTGATGAAGTATTGCCTCTTGAACCGGAGAGTGGCGCAACTCAAGAAAATGTTTCTGAGGTGCCTGCACCGACTAGAGAGGAAGTTAATGATGATGATCATGAAACTTCAGATCAAGTTGCTACTGAACTTCGTAGGTCCACAAGGACACGTTCCGCACCAGAGTGGTACGGCAACCCTGTCCTGGAAATCATGTTGTTAGACAATGGTGAACCTTCGAACTATGAAGAAGCAATGGCGGGCCCAGATTCCGACAAATGGCTGGAAGCCATGAAATCCGAGATAGGATCCATGTATGAAAACGAAGTATGGACTTTGACTGACTTGCCCGATGATCGGCGAGCCATAGAAAATAAATGGATCTTTAAGAAGAAGACAGACGCGGATGGTAATGTGACCATCTATAAGGCTCGGCTTGTCGCTAAGGTTATCGACAAGTTCAAGGGGTTGACTACGATGAGACTTTCTCACCCGTAGCGAAGCTGAAGTCCGTCCGAATCATGTTAGCAATTGCCGCATTCTATGATTATGAGATATGGCAAATGGACGTCAAAACGGCATTCCTTAATGGTTTCCTTAAGGAAGAATTGTATATGATGCAGCCAGAAGGTTTTGTCGATCCTAAGAATGCTGACAAGGTGTGCAAGCTCCAACGCTCAATCTATGGGCTGGTGCAAGCATCTCGGAGTTGGAACATTCGATTTGATGAGATGATCAAAGCGTTTGGGTTTACGCAGACTTATGGAGAAGCCTGTGTTTACAAGAAAGTGAGTGGGAGCTCTGTAGCATTTCTCATATTATATGTGGATGACATACTATTGATGGGAAATGATATAGAATTCTTGGAAAGCATAAAGGCCTACTTGAACAAGTGTTTTTCAATGAAGGATCTTGGAGAAGCTGCTTATATATTAGGCATCAAGATCTATAGAGATAGATCGAGACGCCTCATTGGTCTTTCACAAAGTACGTACCTTGACAAGATATTGAAGAAGTTCAATATGGATCAGTCCAAGAAGGGGTTCTTGCCTGTATTGCAAGGTATGAGATTGAGCACGGCTCAATGCCCGACCACGGCAGAAGATAGAGAAAAGATGAGTGTCGTCCCCTATGCCTCGGCCATAGGGTCTATTATGTATGCCATGCTGTGTACCAGACCTGATGTAAACCTTGCCGTAAGTTTGGTAGGAAGGTACCAAACTAATCCCGGCATGGAACACTGGACAGCGGTCAAGAATATCCTGAAGTACCTGAAAAGGACTAAGGATATGTTTCTCGTTTATGGAGGTGACGAAGAGCTCGTTGTAAAGGGTTACGTCGATGCTAGTTTCGACACAGATCTGGATGACTCCAAGTCACAAACCGGATACGTGTATATTTTGAATGGTGGGGCAGTCAGCTGGTGTAGTTGCAAGCAAAGCGTCGTGGCGGGATCTACATGTGAAGCGGAGTACATGGCAGCCTCGGAGGCAACACAAGAAGCAATCTGGATGAAGGAGTTCATTACCGACCTAGGAGTTATTCCCAATGCGTCGCGCCCGATGACTCTCTTCTGTGACAACACTGGAGCTATTGCCCTTGCCAAGGAGCCCAGGTTTCACAGGAAGACCAGGCATATCAAGCGTCGCTTCAACTCCATTCGTGAAAATGTTCAAAATGGAGACATAGATATTTATAAAGTGCATACGGACCTGAATGTCGCAGATCCGTTGACTAAACCTCTTCCTCGAGCAAAACATGATCAACACCAGAACTCTATGGGTGTTCGATTCATCACAATGTAACTAGATTATTGACTCTAGTGCAAGTGGGAGACTGTTGGAAATATGCCCTAGAGGCAATAATAAAATGGTTATTATTATATTTCCTTGTTCATGATAATTGTCTATTGTTCATGCTATAATTGTATTATCCGGAAATCGTGATACATGTGTGAATACATAGACCACAACATGTCCCTAGTGAGCCTCTAGTTGACTAGCTCGTTGATCAACAGATGGTCATGGTTTCCTGACTATGGACATTGGATGTCATTGATAACGGGATCACATCATTAAGGGAAAGATGTGATGGACAAGACCCAATCCTAAGCATAGCGCAAGATCGTGTAGTTCGTCTGCTAGAGCTTTTCTAATGTCAAGTATCTTTTCCTTAGACCATGAGATTGTGCAACTCCCGGATACTGTAGGAATACTTTGGGTGTGCCAAATGTCACAACATAACTGGATGGCTATAAAGGTGCACTACGGGTATCTCCGAAAGTGTCTGCTGGGTTGGCACGAATCGAGACTGGGATTTGTCACTCCGTATGACGGAGAGGTATCTCTGGGCCCACTCGGTAAGACATCATCGTAATGAGCTCAATGTGACTATAGGGTTGGTCACGGGATGATGTGTTACGGAATGAGTAAAGTGACTTGCCGGTAATGAGATTGAACGAGATATTGGGATACCAACGATCAAATCTCGGGCAAGTAACGTACCGATTGACAAAGGGAATTGTATACGGGATTGCTTGAATCCTCGACACCGTGGTTCATCTGATGAGATCATCATGGAACATGTGGGAGCCAACATGGGTATCCAGATCCCGCTGTTGGTTATTGGCCGGAGAGTTGTCTCGGTCATGTCTGCATGGTTCCCGAACCCGTAGGGTCTACACACTTAAGGTTCGATGACGCTAGGGTTATTAGGAAGATTTGTATGTGATTACCGAATGTTGTTCGGAGTCCCGGATGAGATCCCGGACGTCACGAGGAGTTTCGGAATAGTCCGGAGGTGAAGATTTATATACGGGAAGTCATCATACAGTCACCGGAAATATTTGGGGGTATGCCGGTATTGTACCGGGACCACCGGAGGGGTTCCGAGGGTCCACCGGGAGGGTCCACCTGCCCCGGAGGGCCTTATGGGCTGTAGGTGGAAGGGAACCAGCCCCTAGTGGGCTGGGCGCCATCCCACCCTAGGGCCCATGCACCTAGGGTTTGGGGGGAACCCTAAAGGGGGGCGTCACCCTTGCTTGGGGGGCAAGCCCCCTCCCCCTTGGCCGCCGCCCCCCTCTAGATCTCATCTAGAGGGGCCGTCCCCCTTCCCCCTTGTCCCTATAAATAAAGGGGCGAGGGGAGGGCTGCAGCACCACATCCAAGGCGCAGCCCTTCCCCTCCCCAACACCTCTCCTCCTCCGCGTGAGCTTGGCGAAGCCCTGCCGGAGAACTGCCACTCCATCACCACCACGCCGTCGTGCTGCTGTTGGAGCCTTCTTCCTCAACCTCTCCCTCCTCCTTGCTGGATCAAGGCGCGGGAGACGTCACCAGGATGCACGTGTGTTGAACGCGGAGGCGCCGTTGTAGGTGCTTAGATCGGATTCGGCCGCGATCTGAATCGCTACATGTATGACTCCTCCAACCACGTTCTTGCAACGCTTCCGACTTGCGATCTTCAAGGGTATGAAGATGCACTCCCTTCTCTCTCGTTGCTAGTTACTCCATAGATCGACCTTGGTGATGCATATAATTTTTTTAATTTCTGCAACGATCCCCAACATGTAGGCTATTTGGACTCTAATTGGGCGGGAGACAAAGTGGATAGGAAGTCAACTTCCGGAGGGTTCCAATTCCTTGGTTGCTCTTTGGTGAGTTGGTCTTCTAAGAAGCAAAGTTGTGTGTCTCTCTCATTCACCGAAGCGGAGTATGTGGCCACTGGTAGTTGTTGTGCACAACTTCTATGGATGAGGCACACTTTAAAGGATTAGGTGTCATTTGTGACAAAGTGCCTCTTTGGTGTGACAATGAAAGTGCCATCAAGATTTCTCTCAACCCAGGGCAACACTTCAAGATGAAGCATATTGAGATTCGGTATCACTTCATCTGGGATCATATCAGGCGAGGGGAGATTGAGCTCAACTATGTCAACACTCATGATAACCTTGCAGATATCTTCACAAAACCCTTGGATGAAGCAAGATTTCATGTGTGAAGGCATGAACTAAATATCATTGATTCGAGCAATGTGGCTTGAACCCTCGCACACCACACCATACTCATCTTGATATCTTGTTTAGATGTAGGCATGGACATAGGGGGAGTGTTGTTCAATCAATGTACTCTCCCTCCCCCATTATGCATAAATTGATCAACTCTTTCACGTTAGCCATTTTTTATGGTACTTGTGCTTCAAAGACGAGTTTTGGTCATGGGCCTAAGGATAATTCTTCGCGGTGCCATACCAATTGACTCAAACATAGGTGGCTCTGGCCACCGCCCTCTCCTTGGAGAGGTTGTGCTTCGTGTTTGGTCCTTGTTGTCTTTTGTCTTCTTCTTTGTGCCATGCGTGTGTCTCAGTTGCCTCTTGTGTGTGTGCGGTTGCGTGTCCGGTCGCTTGAAGGCTGCTGTGCAAAGGCCATGTTTTTCTCCTTGTTGAAACGAGCACTTTATTGGGTCTACGGTACTACCGTGGCTAGCCACGGTACTACCGCAGGAAATGAGCACGATACTACCGCAACCAGCACGGCTGTATTTTTTTACTGCCGCTGGATGAGCGGTACTACCTCCCCGCGCACAGTACTTCCACTAGGGCGGTACTACGCGATGATCCATGGTACTACCATGCCGTCACAAGCGGGTGGGGGTTAAGAGCGGGCAGGGGGAGTTCCAACTCCCCCATACCCATTCAAGTCATCTCCCCACTTCGTCTCCCTCTATCCTGCCCAAGAACGGCACCGAAGGACCTCGCTGAATCTCCGTCTCCGGTCGCTCTCCTCGCATTCCGACCAGTGGGATCGATCCCCATCCCGTCCTCTTGCCATGGAACAAGGTTTCTCCCAAAATCCCTCTCTGTTTGCCTCGTTGTTTTGCCTCTAGGTTTTGGGGAGATGCATGTTGTTCTTGAGATTTTAGGCCAAATCTTTGCAAGAGTAGGATGTTGGAGAGTTGTAGTGCAGTAGCAATGCTATTTGGTATGCTGCCACTCGGTATTTTTGATCAACTGTAGTACCGCTCCAATGTTGCAGATGTGCCTAGATCTGTTCATCTCGGATCTGACCCCGAACGGCACTACCGCACCTTCTTTATGGTACTACCGCTCAGGCCGTTTCCGCATCATACAGTACTACCGCTCCTGTGGAGCGGTACTACCGTGAGCGGCGCGGAAGTAAAATTTTACTTCCGCTCTAGGCGCGGTACTACCGTGCCATCCTGGAGCGGTACTACCACGGCTAGAGTAGCAGTAAAATTTTAGTTCCGCTCAGAGGTGCGGTACTATCGTTGACTTCAAACCTTCCTTGTAGCAACTACCCAATCTTTTTTCTACGTGTTTCATGTGTTTGTGCTGTGGTCTTTGCATTGATCCCTTCTCGTTTCTCTTGTGTGTTCTTGTGCTGCGTGTCATAGGTGGTGGCTCCGATTCCGATGTTCGTCGCTCGAACCCAAGCCGCGACACATGCTCCAAGCGTCTTCGCAATCAAGAAGCTCCGGAGGGCTCCAATGCCCCACAACACAATGTCAGGAAGACTGCCAACCGGTACAAGGAGCCAGCTCAGGGCATGGATGAGCTGCCTCAATCAAAGTTCATCATCCGAAGGAGGATCAGTCCCTATGTGAATCCTCGTGAGAATGTCAGAGGGAGTGAGTTGTTCCGGACCAAGCAGCAGAATCTCATATACATTGATGTGATCAAGTCCAAGCACAACCTATATGTTCCAATGCAGTGGATTGATATGACTCATCTGAGGAAGGACCAGAACTACTTTGGTGAGGCACTAGACTTGGTGGAGCAGTTTGGCATTGAAGACTTCATCACGTTCCATACGGACTTTGACCCGGAGCTAGTGGCGCAGTTCTTTGCCTCCCTCCACTTTCACACGGATGGGGAGCGGACTATGACTTGGATGACCAATGGGAAGAAGTTGTCTGCTACTTGGAAGGAATTCATGACGCTCCTGCATGTCCATGATGATGGGCCCGATGTGCCCATTGGCGCCCTCCCTCAGGGCAACACTGAGTCCGCCAACAAGGACAAGCTTCTGTCATTTCTTGTGGAGAAGAAGCTTCCCAATTGCTCTCAAACTTTGGTGCTCAACCCCTTCCTAGATGTCATGCACCGAATCTTCCGCAACACTCTCTTTCCTCGCATCGGTGACAAGGATAAGGTGCATGCTTATCTCGTGGATATGTTGCTTTTGTGTGAGGAGGCGCATCATCATGCCACCCAGCCACTGGATATCTCTCATATCATGTGGAATGAGCTCAGGTTTGCGGTTTACAATCACAAAGTTCCCATCTATGGTCCATACCTTCACCTTCTAATCTCAAAGACTTGGGACAAGATGTTTCCGGATGAAGACTTTTCTGCTCCAAACTAGACCCGCCATGAGCCTATCAAGCTGCGCATCAAGAACAAGTGGGCTAACACCACTACCCGTGGCGAGGCAGAGGCTGCTAAGATGGACGTGGATGAGGATGAGATTGAGGAGGAGGAAGCAGATGAGGACAACTCTGAGGGATAGTCGCCTTCATCTTCTGATCCCTCTTGGGCTAAGAAGATGAAGAACACTATGAAGGCTCTGTTCTGCATGCAGGCCAAGGGCCAGTACCAGTCTCATGTTGCTTAGAAGGAGAGTCGCCGGCGCGACAAGACGATCTTGAGGACGTTCAATGAGCAGGTATCAAGCGGGTCCGAGAAGCACATCACCCTAGAGGCTTAATGGATGGCGAAGGAGGGCTACCAGTGGACTGAATGTGAGGACGAGACCACCCCCCTGCTAAGACTGACGAGGAGCGTGACGAGTGAGTACTTCAGCTTGAGCTACCACCTGTGTCGTAGGTGTCTTCTCTGCCTTTTTGGTGTCTCGATGCCAAAGGGGGAGAGACTGTAGGATTTGCGCATTTGTGTCGTTGTCGTTGTGTCTCGCTCTTTGCTTTCATCCTGTTGAACCTCGCTTACTTTTGCTTGTTGGTTTGTGTTTTGTTTTGTCTGGATCCAGGAGACTGTCATATGGTGTAAGACATATATCCTCAGTGTATCTTATTGTCTTATCATGTTATCTACTTTACTTAGTAGGTTGTGAGCTTAATATGTCTTGTGCTCTCGTTACTTTATGCTCTTTTTTATTATCTTGCCTCCGTACTTAGTGATAGTTATTTTGTTGCAAGATATGCCTCATCTATAAAATATAGGGGGAGTGTTGATCCTAGTATGTGTGCCATGCAATCCAAAGAATTTATCCAGAGATCACACATCTAGGGGGAGCCCGTCTATATTTTATAGATGTTGGGTTTGCCTATACTTCATTTTATTTCCATATATGCAAATCCCGTATTGTCATCAATCCACCAAAAAGGGGGAGATTGTAAGGGCATATTTATCCCTAAGTGGTTTTGGTGATTGATGACAATGCTTTTGCGGACTAGTCATGTGCATTGAGCATTTCAGATATCTCATGTTTAGGCACAAGACGATTCGTTGCCCCTCGGAGTCTAGTGAAGACGGAGTTTTCCCTACGTTTCTTTTCGGTGGATTTGAGTCGTACGAAAGCCATACTATTAAGAGTGGGTCCGCTTTGGAAAGGCTTGGGTGGAATCATCACGTACATGTCTGATCCTTTTAAACCACCTTTCCTTTGGCTCCATGGAGCATCCTCTGTTTTACCATGTCTTTGCAAAATGAAGAACTCCTAGTGTTGTTGTGCTGGGGCATGCGGTAGTACTGCTCATGGGAGCAGTAGTACTGCAAGCCCTTGTGGTAGTACTGGCCAGGGACGCGGTAGTACCGCAGGCCCGTGCGGTAGTACCACTCCGCGGGCGCGGTAGTACCATGGCCTCAGGCCGGGCACAACAACATGAGAGGAAGTAGGGGCAGATGTAATTTTCTACATCCGCGCCCTACGCAGTAGTACCGCTCCTGGTTCGCGGTAGTACCGTGTAGGATTTTTACACAGGTCGAAACTCAGCGGAAGTAGCCATGGATTTATTTTTATATGTCCGTGCCTTCCCAGCCTAGACAAACCCTGCCTTGCGGTAGTACTGCAAGGGGGAGCAGTAGTACCGCTCCGGCGGGTTTTACCGCTCCTTACTTCAACGCTTCAGGGGCCGGTCTGGCTCCTACCGCGCATGTGGTAGTACCACAGTGCTCCGCGGTAGTACCACAGGCCCTTGCGGTAGTACCGCATGGCTGGTGCAGTTGTACCATGCATCGTAGGCTGAAGTAGTGAATAACGGTTGGATTTGTCCTATCACTATAAAAGGGGAGTCTTCTTCTCTGATTTGACCACCTCTTCTATCCCCAAGCCCCATTGTTGCTCTAAGCTCCATTTTCGCCTGATCTCTCTCCCTAGCCAATCAAACTTGTTGATTTCCTAGGGATTGGTTGAGAAGGCCCCGATCTACACTTTCACCAAGAGAAATTTGATTCCTCCTACTAATCCCTTGCGGATCTTGTTACTCTTGGGTGTTTGAGCACCCTAGATGGTTGAGGTCACCGTGGAGCCATATTCCATTGTGGTGAAGCTTTGTGGTGTCGTTGGGAGCCTCCAATTAAGTTGTGGAGATTGCCCCAACCTCGTTTGTAAAGG
This sequence comes from Triticum aestivum, assembly GCF_018294505.1. NCBI lineage: Eukaryota > Viridiplantae > Streptophyta > Magnoliopsida > Poales > Poaceae > Triticum > Triticum aestivum. The sequence goes on from NC_057806.1 coordinate 108,084,820, forward strand.
TTTGGTCGCTGCCTCCAAGGGCACCAATAGTGGAATCACAGCATCTCGCATTGTGTGAGGGCGTGAGGAGAATACGATGGCCCTAGTGGCTTCTTGGGGAGCATTGTGCCTCCACACCACTCCAACGGAGACGTACTTCCCCTCAAAGGGAAGGAACTTCGGTAACACATCCTCGTCTTCACCAGCTCCACTCTTGGTTATCTCATACCTTTACTTGTGCAAGCTTATATTGTGTTACATCTCTTGCTCGCTTGAGTGCTTGTTGTTGTTGCATCATATAGGTTGCTCACCTAGTTGCATACCTAGACAACCTACTTTGATGCAAAGTTTAAATTGTTAAAGAAAAGCTAAAACTTGTTAGTTGCCTATTCACCCCCCTCTAGTCAACTATATCGATCCTTTCAAAAGCGATTGACAAACTACTACAACAACCATATCCATACCAACCATTTTTGGCACCACAAGGAAAACTAGATTCTTTAAAAGCAACGCCTTCATGAAGAAAACGATGCTCAAGTGCCGCCGTTACCGGATCCAACTACCAAAGGGCAGATTCTAGGTTTTAATGCCAAAGAACGAGTCTGATCATATCCGAGCAATGCCTTCAACAAGGTAGCGACTGATACATCTCCAACGTATCTATAACTTTTTATTGTTCCATGTTGTTATATTATCATTCTTGAATGTTTTACAATCATTTGGTAGCAACTTTATATCATTTTTTGTGACTAACCTATTGACATAGTGCCCAGTGCCAGTTGCTGTTTTTGGCCTGTTTTTTACTTCGCAAAAAATCAATACCAAACGGAGTCCAAACGCAGCGAAACTTTTTGAAGATTTTTTTGGACTAGAAGACACAAGATGGGACAAAGAAGTACCAGAGGGGTGCCCCGAGGGGGGCACAACCCACCTGGGCAAGCCTGGGGGCCCAGGCGCGCCCTGGTGGGTTGTTGATGACCCACAAGTATAGGGGATCAATTGTAACTCTTTTTGATAAGTAAGAGTGTCGAACCCAACGAGGAGCAGAAGGAAATGACAAGTAGTTTCCAGTAAGGTAATGTCTGCAAGTGCTGAAATTGTAAGTAGCAGAGTAGTTTGATAGCAAGATAATTTGTAACGAGCAAATAACGATAATAGTAACAAAAGTGCAGCAAGGTAGCCCAATCCTTTTGAGGCAAAGGATAGGCCAAAACGATCTCTTATGATAAGCAAAGCGTTCTTAAGGGTACACGGGAATTTCATCTAGTCACTTTCATCATGTTGGTTTGATTCGTGTTCACTACTTTGATAATTTGATATGTGGGTGGACTGGTGCTTTGGTGTTGTTCTTACTTGAACAAACCTCCTACTTCTGATTAACCCTCTCGCAAGCATCCGCAACTACGAGAAAAGTATTAAGAATAAATTTTAACCAGAGCAGTAAACTTTTGGATCCAATCGGTCCCTTACGGAATAGCACATAAACTGGGGTTTAAGCTTCTATCACTCTCGCAACCCATCATCTAATTGCTACTCCACAATGCATTCCCTTAGGCCCAAATATGGTGAAGTGTCATGTAGTCGACATTCACATGACACCACTAAGAGAATCACAACATACATACTATCAAAATATCGAACACATATCAAATTCACATGATTACTTGCAACATGATTTCTCCCGTGACCTCAAGAACAAAAGTAACTACTCACAAATGATAAACATTTTCATGATCATAGGAGTATTAAATAGCATAATGGATCTGAACATATAATCTTCCACTAATTAAAGCATATATTAATCAACTACAAGATGTAATCAACACTACTAGTCACCCACAGGCACCAATCTATAGTTCCGGTAACAAGATTGAACACAAGAGACAAACTAGGGTTTGAGAGGAGATGGTCCTGTTGAAGATGTTGATGGAGATTTCCCTCCCCAAGATGGGAGAGTTGTTGGTAATGATGACGATGATGATTTCCCCCTCCTGGAGGGAAGTTCCCCCAATGGAATCGCTCCGCCGGAGGGCAAAAGGCTCCTGCCCAAGTTCCGCCTCAAGGTGGCGGTGCTTCGTCCCAAAAATCCTCCCCTTATTTTTTCTAGGTCAAAATGCCTTATGTACCAAAACATGGGCACCGGAGGTGGGCCGATGAGCCACAACCCCCCAGGGCGCGCCAGGGGACCCTGGTGTGCCCAGGTGGGTTTTGCCCACTTGGTGGCCCTCTCCTTTGGTAGTTATTTGCTCCAGTAATTCTTATATATCCCGTAAAAAATCCCCGTGAAGTTTTAGCTTGTTTGGAGTTGTGCAGAATAGGTGGCCTGACGTAGATTTTCCAGGTCCAGATTTCCAGCTGCCAGAATTCTCCCTCTTGGTGTGTACCTTGCAAATTATGAGAGAAAAGGCATAATAATTACTCCAAAAAGCATTATTAGGGATAAAAACATTATAAATAACAATAAGAAAACATGATGCAAAATGGACGTATTGGTTGTGCCCACCTCGGTAGCCTCCCGCGCCGCCTCTTCGCCCTATAAATCCCCAAATATTCAAGAAACCCTAGGGGAGTCGACGAAACACAATTCCAGCCGTCGAAAGTTCCAGAACCATGAGATCCAATCTAGACAGCATCACGGAGGGGTTCATCATCCTCATTGGTGCCTCTCCGATGATGCGTGAGTAGTTCATTGTAGACCTACGGGTCCGTAGGCAGTAGCTAGATGGCTTCCTCTTCTCTTTTGATTCTTAATACAATGGTCTCTTGGAGATCTCTTTGATGTAACTCCTTTTGCGGTGTGTTTGTTGGGATCCGATGAACTTTGAGTTTATGATCAGATCTATTTTATCCATGAAAGTTATTTGAGTTTTGATCTCTTATGTGCATGATTACTTATAGCTTCGTATTTCTTCTTCGAATTTTTGGTTTAGTTAGGTCGACTAGATCAATTTTTCTTGCCATGGGAAGAAGTGCTTTGTGATGGGTTCGATCTTGCGGTGTTCTTTCCGAGTGACAGAAGGGGCAGCAAGACACATATTGATCGTTGCTATTAAGGATAACAAGATGGGGTCTATTCCTACATGAATAGATCTTGTCTACATCATGTCATCGTTCTTAGATGCATGCTGGATAGCTGTTGATGTGTGGAGTAATAGTAGTAGATGCAGGCAGGAGTCGGTCTACTAATCTTGGATGTGATGCCTATATAATGATCATTGCCTGGATATCGTCATAATTATTTGAGGTTCTATTAATTTCCCAACTGTAATTTGTTTACCCACCGTATGTTATTTTCTTGAGAGAAGCCACTAGTGAAATCTACGCCCCCGGGTCTATTCTTTATCATATTTGCTTCGAGATCTATTTTTATTTGCTTTTGTTTTCAGATCTTTTATTCTAAAAACCCAAAAATACCTTGCTGCACTTTTTGTTTATTTATTTTATTTTATCGAGAGGTCTATTTATCCAAAATCATACAAACTAATCTATCTTATACCCGAGAGGGATTGACAACCCCTCTTACGCGTCGGGTTGCAAGTATTTGTTCTTTGTGTGTAGGTACCGTTTACATAGTGTTGCTTGGTTCTCCTAATGGTTCGATAACCTTGGTTTCATCACTGAGGGAAATACCTACCGTAGCTATGCTGCATCATCCCTTCCTCTTTGGGGAAAAACTAACACAGACACGAGCCATCAGCGACACAAAAACATTGTCATTGCCAAGTATCACTACACGAGTCAGACCTAGGTTTTACACCCTGGAGCTCGAGAAGCACCATCAAGTCGAAGACGATCATGTGTTGTCCGACACCACTTTTCCATGATCCCAACAATGACATGCAATGGACTTAACACCGTCGCCATTGCACAACCATACCCATAGCATTAAGTTGTCGTTCATAGATTCTTGGGAAACATAGCATGCAATTTCAAAAAATTTCCTACGCTCGAGCAAGATCTATCTAGGAGATGCATAGCAACAAGAAGGGGAGAGTGTGTCCACGTACCCTCGTAGACCGAAAGCGGAAGCGTTTGACAATGCGGTTGATGTAGTCGAACTTCTTCTTGTTTCGACCAATCAAGCACCGAACGTACGACACCTCCGAGTTCTGCACACGTTCAGCTCGATGACGTCCCTCGAACTCTTGATCCAGCAAAGTGTTGAGGGAGTAGATGAGTTCCGTCAGCACGACGGTGTGGCGCCGGTGATGGTGAAGTGATCCGTGCAGGGCTTCGCCTAAGCACTACGAAGATATGAACGGAGGCGTAAACTGTGGAGGGGGGCGCCGCATGTCGGTGTCAAAATCGGCGGATCTTGGGTAGGGGGTCCCGAACTGTGCATCTAAGGTCGATGGTAATAGGAGGCAGGGGACACGATGTTTTGCCCAGGTTCGGGCCCTCATGATGGAGGTAATACCCTACGTCCTGCTTGATTGATATTGATGAGTATGAGGATTACAAGAGATGATCTACCATGAGATCGTATTGGCTAAAACCCTAGAAGTCTATCCTGTATGATTATGATTGCCTCTACAGACTAAACCCTCCAGTTTATATAGACACCGGAGGGGCCTAGGGTTGTACAAAATCAGTTACATAGAAAGGAAATAATACATCCGGCCGCCTAGCTTGCCTTCCACGCAAAGGAGAGTCCCATCCGGACACGAGAGGAAGTCTTCTATCTTGTATCTTCATGGCCCAATAGTCCGGCCCATGTCACACATGCCAGACGCCTGAGGAACCCTTAATCCAGGACTCCCTCAGTAGCCCCCAAACCAGGCTTCAATGATGAGGTGTCCGGCGCGCAGATTGTCTTCGACATTGCAAGGCGGGTTCCTCCTCCGATTACTTCAAAGTACCCGACTTAAAGAGCTGTATTCGGCCTTCCATTTAATTTCACACCCATCGGCTTCTATGCCTCCACACCTTCTGCTTCCACGTGTCGAGCGAATATGAGAGGTCGGGGTATTTTTTGCACATAACTCACCCAGCCACATAAGAAAGGCCTCTATTTAAAGGGATTGGACCTCAAATCCATTCCACACCCAGCGGAAAATCCTCAGAGTCTTGCCAGGGGAAACCATTCAACATGGCTAGTGTCCCTAGTTCCTCCTCCCGCCCTCACGGCTCCGAAAAAGGCGATTGGGAGAGATGTTCTGTATCCCATGAGCAGTTGGTTAAGCTCCAAACACAGGGATTCCTCCCCCCGCAGATCTGGTCCCTGTTCGAGCAGGATTGAACACCTTCACAAGCGAAGTTCCGGTGGAAAATTTCCCCAATCCAACCAGGGGGAACGGATGTGCTTCGTATCTTACTTGTTGAGAGGCGTCGGGTTTCCAATCCACCCTTTCCTCCATGGACTCCTGGAGTATTACGGCCTCCAACTGCACAACCTCACGCCGGCCTCTATCCTGCACATCGCGGGTTTTGTTGCCTTGTGCGAGCTTTTCCCGGGCTGTGAAGCCCACTTTGATTTGTGGAGGAAGCTATTCTGCCTCATCCCTCGCACCCAAGAGGGGTCGATATTCGGGGTGGGCGGTGCCGAAGTATGGTGCATAGCCGGGACCGGATACCTGTCCGGTATGCCGAAGAAGGCACCCTAAGAATGGCCCTCAGAATGGTTCTGTATTGAAGACGTTGCTCTCCCCGACCCAGTTCAAATGGGTCTTCCCGAATTTTAAAATGCCTTGTTGAAGAAACATCACAGCTGGCGCCCTCGGAGCCTTGAGGAGGAAGATAGCGCGGAAGTACGTCAATTGATGGGTAAGATAAAGACACTTGCCCAGTCCGGACTATCAATAATCGAGGTGATGGCGAATTCCATAGCGCGGGGGGTCCAGCCACTCCAATACCGAGGGCTTCCCATGTGGCACTATAATGGGGAGGATGACGCCTCATGCTGCAGTCGGAAGGATCATTGTATAATCAGGTACTCATGGAGAAGAATGCCCTGCTGTCTCAAGAGCTGGTAAAGTGTCAGACCTAGCTAGCTGCGGCTACCGCCGAATTGGAGAAATCCAAGGGGGCACCGCTTGGTAATGTTTCCCCTCATCAGAAAAAATTATAATCATATACCAGTAATATTAATACTGTTGTGTTTCCGCTGACAGGATCAGTAGATCAGCTGATTGAAAAAACGAAAATCGCCCAGGCTAGTGAATAGGAGGCCAAAAGGCAACATGCGGCAGGCTAATGTGTGCTGACACGTGTTAGGGATGAAAAGAACAAGCTACAGGATTCCAACACCATGTTGGGCGAAGAACTAAAAGATGTGCGAGCCCAGCTTGCTGACACCGTCAAGGAGAATAGGACGTTACAAGGCGGCATATTCAGTATGTTTTTGACCATACCTTTATGCACTTCAGCAAAGAAATGGTCTGACAGATTTATGTCTGCAGGTATGCTGACTGGCCGTCTCGAAGAGGAAATGTCTGGCTCTCAAGACGACCTTCTGCAAGAGTTGTCCCAATTGCACGAGCGAGCTTGACAAGCAATGCGGAGCATTGCCAAAGCCTTGTGGCCGTCCGCCTCTCCTCCAGGAAGTATGGAGGAGCTTGTGAAGCTATTCCAGGGAGCTCTGTGGCGCTTCCGATTATGGAAGGTATCGGCCTGCCGAGAAGGTGCGCGAGAGGCCCGGGACATGGTAAAAACACGATACACCAAGCTCGATCCGAATCGTATGGCCCGGGTCAGACCTTGTGGGTCAGATGGAAAAGAAATTCCAGTTAGCTTGGTGTATGACCAGGTAAAGATAGCCGCCAAGTATTCCCAACAGGATTGTAGGCTAGATAACCTGTTGGATGGCATAGAGGAAGAAGTTTTTGAGTCCAAATTACTATGTAATTCAATTGACAAATTTGTCCCTAGCCGAATTGTAAAACAATTGTCATGGCAGACCTTTTCGCTTTGACCTCTGGACCCAAAGGCTCGGAGTGTTTCTGAATACCCGCTCAGTAATATAAACCAGGGCATGCATGGAAACCAGGCGTAGGGGTCATAGTTGCTTGAACAGACAAATTGTATTCGACTAGCTATGTTATATTACATGTTGATTGTAAGAAACATCTTCCAGGGAGAATAGTTCCGTTAAGGGTTCCTTTCCCTGGGCGGATATGCGTTAGTATGCATGTCCGGACTGTGATTGAAAAATCGCAGTATACGTAACATCTGGGGGTTCAAGGTGTGATGAAGGTAAAATGTCTTTAGTTTGCCGACCGAATATTCCCTTAAGAACGCTAGCTTTTGGCTTCACCCAGTCTGAGGTACACGTCCGGATGACCCAACAGTAACAATCGCAGAGGTGCTCCCTTTATGCCCTAGCCGAACAAACAGGAACGTAGGGCATAAGCACAGGAGCCAGGCAACCCAGCTTGGCCAAAACTTAAGTCATAATGATGCATATAATGGCGAATAAAAGGTACATATGCGGAAGAGGACACATATGTGTTGAGCTTGATGCTCAGAAAATAATAATAAGCTTTTGTAAAAGAAGCCCCCTAGGCATTATGAGTGTATACATTTAAGGATGTGCACATCATAGGTGTGCAGTTTGTCCGCTCAAGAGCTAAAGAGCTAAATGAAAAGTCAAAGAGAGGAAAAGAAAATAATGGAAACAAAGGGAGAATAAGACGAACAAAGAGTCCGGCTCTAGGCATAGAATCTTCGGAGTCTGGCGACATTCCACGTGTTCGGCTCTAAGCGGTTGTTCGATGCATCACGCAGGCGATACGCTCCTCCAGTGAGAAATTCATCTATGATGAAGGGACCCTTCCACTTGGGCTTGAGTTTGTCCTTTTTCTTCTCTGGTAAGTGTATAACGAGTTTGCCAATGTTATAAGTCTTTACCCGCACTTCTCTGCTTTGATATCTGCGAGCCTGCTGTTGATAGAATGCGGGACGGACTTTTGCAATGTTGCGCTCCTCCTCCTCCAGGGCATCTAGGCCGTCCTGCCGATCAAACTCGGCCTCTCTCTCTTCATACATGCACACTCGAGGTGAGTCATGAATAATGTTGCAGGGCAACACAGCCTCTGCGCCGTACACCATGAAGAAGGGTGTATATCCGGTAGTGCGATTGGGCGTGGTCCGCAGCCCCCAGAGTACAGAGTCGAGCTCCTCAACCCAATGCTTGTCTGATTCTTTCAAAGACAACACTAGTCTAGGCTTAATGCCACTCATAATAATACCATTAGCTCGTTCGACTTGACCGTTTGTTTGTGGATGATAGCCGAGGCGTAATCGAGTTTAATGGTCAATTTAGCACACTAGGATTTCACTTCATCGGTTGTGAAATTGGAGCCGTTATCAGTGATGATGCTGTGTGGGACACCATAATGATGCATGACACCGGATATAAAGTCTATCACCGATCCAGCTTCGGCCATTTTCATTGGTTTGGCCTCTATCCACTTGGTGAATTTATCTACCATGACTAGCAGATATTTTTTCTTATGGCTCCCTCCTTTATGGGGTTCGACCATATCAGGCCCCAGACCGCAAAAGGCCAAGTAATGGGGATTGTTTGTAGTGTAGTAGGCGGCATATGGCTTTGATTGGCAAAGAGCTGGTATCCGACACAACGTTGGACCAAGTCCTGTGCGTCTGCTCGGGCCGTCGGCCAGAAGAAACCTGTACGGAAGGCCTTACTTACAAGGGCCCGATCCGCGGTGTGGTGACCGCCGAGGCCAGCATGAATTTTAGCCAGGAGTTTCCATCCTTCTTCTTCGGAGATACATCTTTGAAGGACTCCCGTAGCACTTTTCTCGTAGTGCTCTCCGTCATGGACCTTGTAGGCTTTCGAGCATCGAACAATGCAGCGAGCCTCATTCTGGTCCACAGGGAGCTCTCACCTATTAAGGTAGGCCAAGAACGGTTCGGTCCATGGGGAAATTACTGCCATTATTAGATGGGCCGATGGTGTTATTTCGGTGGCTGAGCCCCCGATGATATTGGTATTTTGTTCAAAATCTAGGGGTATAGTCGGATCCGGACAAGTGTTGCCGCTCTCATCCTGCCGTACCACGGATGGCTTGAAGAGCCTTTCTAAAAAGATGTTAGGTGGGACGGGGTCGCGCTTGGCGCCCATGCGAGCGAGGACGTCGGCCGCTTGATTACTTTCTCGATCCACATGATGGAATTCGTGTCCCTTGAACCGCGCTGATATTTTGAGTACGGCGTTACGATAGGCCGCCATCTTCGGATCCTTGGCATCAAAGTATCCATTTATTTGGGATATTGCGAGGTTTGAATCCCCGCGCACCTCCAGGCGTTGTATGCCCATGGAGGTAGCCATCCAAAGACCGTGTAATAAGGCCTCGTATTCGGCTGCATTGTTGGAGTCAGTGTATAATATTTGGAGTACATACTGGACTGTGTCTCCAGTGGGGGACATTAAAACAACGCCTGCTCCTAAACCAACCAGCATTTTAGAGCCATCGAAGTACATGACCCAGTTGGAATATGTGTCGTACTCTTTAGGGAGTTTGGCCTCTATCCATTCGGCGACGAAGTCGGCCAATACTTGGGATTTAATGGCCCGACGTGGTTTGTATGTTATGTCAAATGGTAGGAGCTCAATAGCCCACTTGGCAATCTGACCCGTAGCGTCGCGGTTGTTTATTATGTCATTAAGTGGTATTTCGGAAGCTACTGTAATCAAGCACTCTTGGAAGTAGTGTCGTAGCTTCCGGGATGCCATGAATACCGCATATGCTATCTTTTGGTAATGAGGGTACCGGGATTTGCATGGTGTAAGGACAGTGGATACGTAGTATACCGGTTTCTGGAGTGGGAACTTGTGTCTGTCCTCCTCTCGCTCAACGACGAGCACTGCGCTCACCACCTGGTGCATTGCAGAGATGTATAATAACATCGGTTCGCCGACGTTTTGCGCGGCCAGGATTGTGTTGCTCGCTAAGAGAGCATTTATTTCCTCCAGTCCGGCCGTTGCCGCTTCCGTCCACTCGAAGTGGTCGGTACGTAGAAGAAGGCGATAAAGTGGCAATGCCTTTTCTCCTAGTCAGGAGATAAAGCGGCTTAAAGCTGCCATGCATCCGGCTAGTTTTTGGACCTGTTTAAGGTTGGTTGGTGTAGCCAATTGTGACAAAGCTCGGATTTTGGCTGGATTTGCCTCAATTCCTCTATTGGAAACGATGAAGCCCAGCAGCTTTCCGGCGGGAACGCCGAAAACACACTTTTCTGGATTGAGCTTAATGTCATATGTCCGGAGGTTGTCGAATGTGAGATGCAAGTCGTCTATTAACGACTCGACATGTTTAGTCTTGATGACGACATCACATATGCTTCCACTGTCTTGCCGATTTGCTTTTCCAGGCATGTTTGAATCATGCGTTGGTGGTGGCGCCGGCGTTTTTAAGCCCAAAGGGCATAGTGTTGAAGCAGAAAGGCCCGTATGGGGTGATGAATGCCGTTGCGGCTTGATCGGATTCCTTCATTTTAATTTGATGGTATCCAGAGTATGCGTCGAGGAAACACAATGAGTCATGTCATGCAGCAGCATCAATAATCTGATCGATGCGGGGGGAGGGGGAAGGTATCCTTAGGGCAAGCCATATTGAGGTCTTTGAAGTCGACGCACATGCGCCATGATTTGTCCTTCTTTGGTACCATCACCAGGTTTGCTAGCCAGTCCAAGTGTTTTATTTCTCTAATGAATCTGGCCTCGATTAACTTGGCTAGCTGCTCCCGCATGGCTTGTCGTTTAGGTTCGGAAAAGCGCCGTAGTGTTTGCTTGACCGGCTTATATCCCCTCAATATATTGAGGCTATGTTTGGCCAGCCTGCGTGGGATTCTTGGCATATTAGAAGGGTGCTGAGGGAGTCCTGGACTAAGGGGTCCTCAGGCGTCGGCCTGTTGGACATGGGCCAGACTGATGGGCTATGAAGATACAAGACCGAAGACTCTCACCCGTGTCCGGATGGGACTCTCCTTGGCGTGGATGGCAAGCTTGGCATTCGGATATGAAGATTCCTTTCTCTGTAGCCGACTTTGTACAACCCTAGTCCCCTCCGGTGTCTATATAAACCGAAGGGTTTAGTCCATGAGACAATCACAATCACATAGGCTAGACTTCTAGGGTTTTAGCCATTAGGATCTCGTGGTAGATCAACTCTTGTACCCCGCATACTCATCAATATTAATCAAGCAGGATGTAGGGTTTTACCTCCATCAAGAGGGCCCGAACCTGGGTAAACATCGTGTCCCTTGTCCCCTGTTGCCATCAACCTCAGACGCATAGTTCGGGACCCCCTACCCGAGATCCGCCAGTTTTGACACCGACATTGGTGCTTTCATTGAGAGTTCCGTTGTGCCGTAGTCAGAAGGTTTTATGGCCCCATCCATCATCTATTCGGCGGCTTCGCACTGCGGGCCAAATCGCTTGGACATCTAGAGCAGATTGACAGCTACGCCCCTGGCCGCCAGGTCAGGTTTGGAAGCTTGAACCACATCGTTGATATCCGCAGAGACTTGATCTTCGACGGATTTGAGCCCATGGCAGCCGCTCCCTGCCACCACGATGAACATGATATAAATCGGTCATCAGACCGTACACAGGGGATTGTGCCTATAGGCGCTCTGGCCCTAGATTCAGAGTAGCTTACGCCATCTGAATACGGGAAGCTCAACCCCGCTGCAGAAGCCGCAGACTCAGCGGCGTTGGAGCCGCACACAAACCCAACTTCGAGCGAGGTCGGCGTCACCGGACCCTCGGACTCATCTCCGGTCATTGGTTCCGAACTTCGTGCATCCGCGTCTGACGAGCCTTACTAGGCGCCAGTCGTCGAATTCAGTTCCGCGGACATATTCCGGCACTCACCCTTAGGCAACGTGCTAAACTCATTAAAAACCCTCTCTTTAGCAAGGGACTCACAACCGAATTATATCCGGTTCGAACTGGGGGCTGATGACGGGGAATTTCGCTTCCCACCCACCTCCCACTTAATATGCACTGTCGAAGATCTAACCAATATGCTCGACTATGACTCCGGAGACATCGACGGTATGGACGACGATGCCAAAGAGGAGCAAGCCCGAAACCCGCCATTTACTGGGTGCTGGACGACCACCTCCTCCTACGACGTGTACATGGTGGACACACCCAAAGAAATCAACGGCGACGACAAAGAAGACCCAGTGGAAGACAAACCTCCTGAGATACAGCCAAAGCACCAACGACAGCGGCGCCGCTCTAAATCACGTTGTGAAAAACATAGTAACACCGACACAGGAGAAAACAATACTCTAGACGATGATGGAGACAAAGAAGACCCCGTTCAGCCAACTTCTGAACAGGACGAATGGGAAGATGGGCGAGTCAGCCCTGATGAATAGGTCGTACATGAAGACTCGAAGGACAGTAATTACCTTCCACTCTTTGAGGATGAGGTGAGCCTCGGCACTGAGGATTTCATCATGCCTGAGGAGCCTCTTGAGCAGGAGCGCTTCAAGCGCCGGCTGATAGCCACTGAAGGAGCGTGAAAAAGAAGCAGCAACAGCTTCAAGCTGATCAAGATCTGATCAATGATAGATGGCCTAATGTCCTGGAAGCCGAGGAATACGACCTCAAGCGACCACTCAAAAGTTACTCGAAGCGCAAATTACTACCTCAATTCAAGGATGAGGCATTGGAGCCCGCGCCAACAGTGCACAATGCGGCTGACCGACCACCACGTGGCCGGGACAAAGCGGCAACACAAGCCGAACACCAGCCCGCCCTACCTCGCCGTAAAGGGAGAGACAAAACTGCTCAGGGATACACGTATGATCTCCGACAGGGCCTGAAGAATAAAACAGGTCCGGCCAGATCGATCTGTGGATCACGGGGGCGTGCCTCGACGCACTATGATGGCTATCAAGCCGAACATGGCAAGCACAATTACGTCCGAGCCGAAAACCGCAGACGGACTCCATCCGAACTACGTCACGAACTGGCCTGATATAGAGGCACCGCACACCCTCTCTGCTTCACTGATGAAGTCATGGAACATGAATTCCCAGAAGGATTCAAACCCGTGAATATCGAATCATATGATGGAACCACAGACCCCGCGGTATGGATTGAAGACTTCATTCTCCATATTCATATGGCCCGCGGCAATGATCTTCATGCCATCAAATACCTCCCCCTAAAACTCAAGGAGCCAGCCCGACACTGGCTGAATAGCCTGCCCGGAAATTCCATTGGCAGCTGGGAGGACTTGGAAGAAGCCTGCCTTGACAACTTCCAAGGTACATATGTTCGACCTCCGGATGCCGATGACTTAAGTCACATAATTCAACAGCCCGGAGAGTCAGCCACGAAATTCTGGACTAGGCTCCTAACTAAAAAGAACCAGATCGTCGACTTTCCGGATGCCAAAGTCCTAGCGGCCTTTAAACATAGCATCCGGGACGAATGGCTCACCCGACACCTCGGCCAAGAAAAGCCGAAGTCCATGGCAGCCTTCACGGCGCTTATGACCCGCTTTTGCGCGGGCGAAGATAGCTGGCTAGCCCGTAGCAATAACAATGCAAGTGAACCTGGCACTTCGGAAGCCAGAAATAGCAATGACAAGCCCCGACGCAACAGGCACAAGCGTCAAAGCAACCGTGATAATACTGAGGACACGGCGGTCAACGCCGGATTCAGTGGCTCCAATTCCGCACGCGGAAGAAGCCATATAAAAGGAATAATCAAGGCCCTTCTAGCCTCGACCGCATACTCGATCGTCCATGTCAGATCCATGGCACCCATGATAAACCAACCAATCATACTCACCGGAGTTGTTGGGTGTTCAAACAGGCCGGCAAATTAAATGCCGAAGACAAGGAGAAGGGGTTGCAAAGCGAGAATGACGACGAGGAGCCCCGTCCACTGAACACAGGGGGACAGAAGAAGTTTCCCCCCAAGTCAAAATAGTGAACATGATATACGCTACCCATATCCCCAAGAGGGAGCGCAAGCGTGCGCTCAGGGACGTCTATGCGATAGAGCTAGTCGCCCCAAAATTCAACCCATGGTCGTCATGCCCGATCACCTTTGATCACAGGGACCATCCGACCAGTATCCGCCATGGCGGTTCAGCCGCACTGGTCCTCGACCCAATAATTGATGGATTCCACCTCACACGAGTCCTCATGGACGGTGGTAGCAGCCTAAACCTGCTCTATCAGGATACAGTGCACAAAATGGGCATCGATCCATCAAGGATCATGCCCACCAAAACTACCTTTAAAGGAGTTATACCAGGTGTAGAGGCCCGCTGCTCGGGCTCAATCACATTGGAGGCCGTCTTCGGATCTCCGGACAACTTCTGAAGCGAAGAGTTAATCTTCGATATCGTCCCCTTCCATAGCGGCTATCACGCACTGCTCAGACGAACCGCGTTTGCCCGATTCAATGCAGTGCCACACTATGCCTATCTCAAGCTCAAGATGCTCAGACCACACGGCGTCATAACAGTCAATGGAAACATGGAGCGCTCCCTCCGTACCGAGGAGCACACTGCTGCCCTGGCACTAGAGGTACAAAGCGGCCTTCACAAGAAGAACCTTAATTCGGCGGCCATGCTCCCGGACACTGTTAAACGAGTCCGGACTACTCTGCGGTAGGACAGCCCAACTCATCAGGAGTTTGATTAGCAATTCAACCTCCATCCCAGTCCCGACCAAGTGGCGGCATACGTACCGCGTGTACATAACTACGCACTAAAAATACCATGGGCAGAGACGGAGGCATAACCATACTGTGATCTGGAATACGGCTCAACCTTCCCTGGACACACATACACTTACTTTTCCTTTTATTCCCTTTTTAAGGTTTCTTTTCATAGGCCCCTCCTGACGGCCCGATAAATTGGTCCTTTTGAAGGATGGACACACCAAGGTGACAAGTAGCACATATGAATGGGGGAATCTCTAGACGTCCTTCTTGGCGATCATTCTACCTGTTTCAGGACCCGTACGCAGCCCCTCCTTGGTCTTGGCATGTTAAATAGCCGCTGTTGCTTATCGCACTTTTTGTTCAAGTACGCTTTGACGTGTTAATCAAAACTATAATGGAAATAGTTTACGGCCCAACATATGTGGCACTAGCTTACTACTTTATTTTTTATTTTGCTATTTTAATTTGCATCCGTACACCTTGGTATGCCGTATTTCGCCAGGGGCTTTGTTGCGCCCCACACTATGGCAACAAGTCCGAACACTTTTACAGTATAGTTAGGCACCCCGAATTTAGCATTATATGCATTGGCTCCGAATCATGACTTTGGTCAATAGTTGGGTTGTCCGGCTCCTGTGCTTACTACCTTACGTTTCGCTATATCGGCTAGGGTAGTAAAGGGAGAACTGCTTCGATTGTGCCGTAGTTTATCCGGATGAGCACCTCAGTAGACAAAGCCGTAAACTGACTGTCATGATGCGGCGTGAGCCGGTCAGCTCTTCGGAGGTTTCAAATCTTTAGCGATTTTCCCGCATTATGTGACGAATCGATTCTTATCCAATCAGGTGTTTACAACAGCCTAGTCTGGATACTAGGGCTGCGCCTACATTTTCATTGTCAAACTCCTATGGCTAAGTGAGAGTAATAAAGCCACATAGTCCGATTGCGTGGTTCGTTGCGCTAAACACCTCCTTTAAGGACCAAACTCTTGGATAAAGAGTGTTTAGATTCATCCCGAACACCCCCGTACTACCTACGTGGGGGCTGAAGCCGACGACTGGCCAACTCTCAGACTTGATAAAACGGCTGCACAGGAGGTAAAACTTTAAATAAACAAACATCAAAAGCATTATATTACATATCAAGCCTTGTTTTCATCATACAGGACATGATTACATGAATGTATTCATTCAAAAATAATGTCCTTAGCACATTGCTCCTCCACAATGCGGGATCCCTTCAGAACATCTTCAAAATACTGCTCGGGCGTGCGATGCTCCTTGACCGCGGGCGGTCCTTCAGTCGCGAGCTTGACAGCGTCCATCTTCGCCCATTATATCTTGACACGGGCGAAGGCCATCCACACACCTTCTATGCAGACCGTCCGCTTGATGGCGTCAAGCCGAGGGCAAGCATGCATTGACTAGCCGCTTCACGAGGCCTAAGTAGCTGCCGGGTATAGCTTCTGCAGGCCATAGACGGATTATTAAATCCTTCATGGCTAGTTCGGCCACCCTATGCAGCTCGACCAACTGTTTTAGCTGGTCGCTAAAGGGCACCAGATGTTCTGGTGCAAGGTATTGCGACCAGAACAACTTCTCCGTTGAGCTCCCCTCTTCGATTCGGAAGAATTCCGCAGTGTCGGAAACACTATGCAGCAAATCCGCAATCGCCCTTGGAGAACTCCAAATCCGGGTCAGTAAGAGAGACCTCTTGCTCACATACTTGCTTTGCATAATAAAAGCCTTACCCGCTGTGATCTTCTTGGCCTCTTGGATCTCCCGGAGGGCGCCTTGGGCTTCGGCCCGGGCCTCTTGCGTGCTTTGGCGGGCCTTAGCGAGTTCGGACTCTTGGTCTGCATTCTGGCGCTCCAAGGACTCGCATTTCTGCACAGCGTCCTGGAGCTCCCGCTGGACCTCGCTAACCCTGGCCTCGTGATTTTCACGAGTGCCTTTTTTCCTTTACCGCTCTCTCCTCGGCATCGGCCATGGCCTTCTTGAGGGCCTCCACCTCGGTCGCCGCCCCTATGAAAGTATCACAACACTGTGGTCAGCGCAAAAACATTCATACTTTCCAGACATGCACAAAATGATTGCATACCTTGGGTATCCTCCAGCTGCTTTTTAGCACGGTCGAGCTCTTCCTCAGTCCGTTCCAGCCTCTGCTTCAGTCTAGAGACTTCGGCAGCATGAGAAGTCGCGCCTAGCAGCGACGCCTGCTTATTCACATAGACACACATGGTTAGTCTCCTGTGAAAAACTACTTGATCCTCTGTTCGGCTTTTCTTTCCAAACCCTGAACAGAGTCTCAGGGGCTACTGTCTATACTGTAACTTTCTTTTCACATAAATGCAACACTTACCTCAAAGCCTGTTAGAAGGCTTGTGCAGGCTTCGGTCAGTCTGCTCTTCGCGGACTAAATCTTCTCAATCACCGCACCCATGAGGGTACGGTGTTCCTCGACGATGGAAGCACTTTGCAGCGCTTCCAGTAGAGTATCCGGTGCCTCTGGTTGGACAGAGGTCACCGGCGGAGTGGGCACACCTTCTTCCGATGAGGGAGGCTGCTTGCTAGATCCCAGAGCCATATAGGTCTCCGGGACCGTATTCGGCTGGGGGCCGAATTGGACGTGGCCCCCATCGCCAGTATCCATGGGGATCTGCTCCCCCATGTGTCCGGCGGCCAATGTCTCGCCCTTTGGCGCCATCCTGATGGCCTCCCGCGTCTCTCCATAGATGGGGATCCTTCGGGACAACACCTCGGTGTCATCCATGTCCTTGGGAGAGGAAGCCGTTGGAAGGGACCCGCTGTCCATCACCTTCGGGTCTAGCGAGTTCCCCGAAGACGAGGATCGCTCAAGGGCGGAACGAGCTAGACTGCAAGTACATGATTCGACACGTTAAAATTATGAAGTAAAGAAGCGGCTATATGAATGCGTCAGGGTACTTCGATACTCACGATTTGGCTAGGGGCTTATCTCGAGGGCACCATTCTAGGCTGCTATCGACGTCCCATGCGGAGCTATCCGTGAAGGAAGCCTTTCCCTTCTTGGACGCCTTCGCTTCCAGATCTGTGGAGGCCGCCCTCTTCTTTCCCCCCTCTGGGAGGGGGAAGTTGCTTTCTTTCTCCTCTCCCTCCTCCTCGTCGTCTTCGGCGGCGGAGTAGTTTTGGCATCTTCAGACGCCATGTCCGAAGTACCCTTGGGACGGAGGCCTCCTTTCGTCCCCTTGGCCTTCTTCCCCGGCGCCGTGTAAGGCGCCGGAACCAACATCTTTGTCAAAAGCGGGATGGCTGGTTCCTCAGGCAGCAGAGCCGAACACCGAATACACTCCACCTTCTTTGTCCAACCCTGAAAAGGCAAATAGGGAAGTTGGGACATCCTCCTTGAGCAAGCAAGACATGGATACGCATTGAAAGCACGGAAAACTTACCAAACTGGCGGGATGGGCCAGATCATGCCCGCAGTCCTCGGTTGTCTCCAGCCACGTCTCGTTGGCCTGGAAGAGCACCTTACAGATATCTTCATGCGTAGTTCCGAAGAATTGATGCAAGGTCTTGTGCTTGGCCGGATTGAACTCCCATGGATGGCAAGCCCGGTTTTGGCATGGAAGGATCCGGCGAATTAGCATCACCTGAATCACATCGACAAGCTTGACGTTCTTGTCCATCATATTCCTGATGCGCGTCTGAAGTGCTGTCAGCTCGTCTGACGAAGACCAATCCAGGCCCTTCTCCTGCCAGGAGGTAAGCCACATTGGGGCCCCAGATTTGAATTCAGGAGCCGCGGCCCAGGCAGCGTCGCGGGGCTCTGTGACGTAGAACCACAACTTTTGCCACCCCTTGACGGTCTCCACGAAGGTGCCTTTGGGCCATGGGACGTTGGGCATTTTGCTCACCATGGCACCTCCGCATTCTGCGTGTTCGCCGCCCACCACCTTCGACTTCACGTTGAAGGTCTTCAACCACAGTCTGAAGCGGGGGGATGCGGAGGAAGGCCTCACACACGACGATAAACGCCGAGATGGTGAGGAAGGAATTGGGGGCTAGATCATGGAAATCTAGCCCATAGTATAACATGAGTCCACAGACGAATGGGTGGAGAGGAAATCCCAGCCCGCGGACGAAGTGAGGGATGAACACGACCCTCTCATGGGGATCCGGAGTGGGGACAATCTGTCCCTTAGCAGGAAGCCGATGGGTGATTTCCCTGGCCAAATATCCGGCGTCCCAAAGTTGGACGATATCCTTCTCCTTGACGGTGGAGGCACCCTGCGCTCCGGACATGGTTGGAGTGCTTTCTTGAGGCGGAAAGGATGAGAACTTGGGCGCTGGAGCTCGAGAGTGGGTAGGTGGGAAGAGAGAAGGCGTGGGTGAAAGATGTGAATCCTTATCTCCTTATGAAGGCAGTGAATATCAAGCACCTCCCCACTCGCCATAAAACTCGCCTATTCCCCAGGGGCCGTGCTGGTGGCATGGTTGAATTACCTATACCCGTATTGATGAGAATCCCGCAATAGAGGGGCACGATCTCTGCTTTGACAAGACGTGCCAATAAAGCCGTGCCTCGAAATATGGAGCGGCAGGCCGAAAAATGATTCGAGATAATGACCGAGGGGTGATGTAGTGTTACATTACAAAAAGTTGTCAGCGGATTGGACTCGTGAAATATTATATTCTCTACAGTGGTGTGTGGTACTTGTTTTGCAGATCCGGACACGATCTTTGGGTTCGAAGACTGTGTCGGAGTATTCGGAGGAGGAACCTGCCTTGCAATGCCGAAGACAATCTGCGCGCCGGACACCTCGTCATTGAAGCCTGGTTTAGGGGCTACTAAGGGAGTCCTGGAGTAAGGGGTCCTCAGGCGTCCGACCTACTGGACATGGGCCTGACTGATGGGCAACGAAGATACAAGACCGAAGACTCTCACTTGTGTCTGGATGGGCTCTCCTTGGCATGGATGGCAAGCTTGGCGTTCGGATATGAAGATTCCTTTCTCTGTAACTGACTTTGTACAACCCTAGTCCCCTCCGGTGTCTATATAAACCGGAGGGTTTAGTCCGTAGAGACAATCACAATCACATAGTCTAGACTTCTAGGGTTTTAGCCATTGCGATCTCGTGGTAGATCAACTCTAGTAACCCCATACTCATCAATATTAATCAAGCAGGACGTAGGGTTTTACCTCCATCAAGAGGGCACAAACCTGGGTAAACATCATGTCCCCTCACTACAAAAAAAAGACACATCCGTGACATTTTGGGCCGAACAAATTTTTTTTGTCATACATATGACACTTCTATGACGATAATTGTGACAAAACCTGGTATCATCATAGATGTGGTGGGATCCTACTTCTATGACAAAAAATCATGACAGAAAATGGGCTTTTCGTCCTGGGCGGGCCGGAGACGCAGCTGCATGACATTCTTTGGGCCGTCCATGACGGAAAAAACTATGGTAGAAGCGAGGGGGAGGAAAATTTCAGGGAGTTCCCGGTTACGGTGGGAGGTTGGGGGCCGAGCGATGCGCGTTTCTCTCGTACATGTACGCGCGTGTGTGCGAGGCGTTGGGCTCTAACTGAACCCGAGCGATTGCACAGCAGGCTACACGTTACTGAACCCGAGTGATCAATCGATGGCTGTTAACTGAACCCGATCTAGCGATTCCTTCGCTACTGCTGCTAACTGAAGCCGATCGATGCTGCCTCTGGATGAACAGCGAGCGTTGCGGGGGGGGGGGGGGGTTGGATGAACAGTTCCTGGTGGGGGTGGATGAACATGACCCCGTGGTGTTGCCTCTGGATGAACATGACCCCGATCGATCGAGCCAGTTGGGGTTGGATGAACAAGACCCGTGGAGGGCTGGATGAACAGGACCACCCCGTGGAGGGCAGGATGAACAGTAGACAATGGAGGGCAGGATGAATAGTAGCCCTTGGAGGGGTGGTTGAACAGGAGCCCGTGGAGAGGGCTGGTTGAACAGTAGCCGGTGGAGTAGCGGGCAGTGGAGGCTGGATGAACAGGAGCCCGTGGATGAACAATCGTAGGTGGAGGCTGGAGGAGGTCGACGGTGGATGAACAGTAGCTCGTGGAGGCTGGAGGGGGTCGACGGTGGAGATGAACAGTATCCCGTGGAGTCCCGTTTTGCGGTACGCCACACCCCTCTCGATGAACAGGACCCCCGTTTCGACCGTAGCGCTCCAACACAAGTTCGTTTCCTCCGTTTTGCGGTACGCCACACCACTCCCGATGAACAGGACCCCCGTTTCGACCATAGGAGGTCCGTTTCCTCCATTTTGCGGTACGCCAGACCCCTCCCGATCAACAGGACCCCATTCCGAACGTAGGAGGTCCGTTTCCTCCGTTGTGCGGTACGCCAGGCCTCGTTTCCATCGCCTGTTCCATCCAAGCCCTCCCGATGAACATGGCCACGCATTCTGTTCCGACTCAGCCGGTTGGCTCCCACACGTTCCGTTGCTTCCCGATGCACACGACGCATTCCGTTGCCTCCCCATGAACACGACACATTCCATTGCCTCCCCACGAACACGACGCATTCCGTTGCCTCCCCATGAACACGACGACGACTCTGTTTCTCCGTTCCGACCCAGCCATGTACACGAGCCCTCGCCGTACGTATGCGCGAGTAGGCGTTCGAGACCCCGCCCGTATGTACACATACGTGGCCGTATTTTCTTTCTTGCACCCTGGCCGCTATACGTACGTGTACATGCTACGTGCGCGCCTCTACTACGACACGTGCGCGCCTCTACATCAACCATTATGTACGTACACGTTCGCGACCAGAATGACAATGCTACGTACGGTTCGACCAGGTGGGTCCTGACTGTTAGGCACTTCCTTGCCTGCGAAGATGTAGCTGGTGGGTCCCAGCAGTCAGGGGGTGAATCGTTTTTTTTGCCCGGACGCACTTCCTTGCGTGCGAAGATGTAGCTGGTGGGTCCCAACAGTTAGGGGGAAACGTTTTTTCCGTGAAATACAGTGGCCCGTCCAGTCGGTCCCAGCTGTCAGGTGGAGGAATCATTATTTTCCGCGTAATAAGGAGGCACTTCCTTGCTGCGGCCGTGGACCCAGCTGTCAGCATCTCCACGTACAGTCCACGTCCGATGGAAGTCGTTCCTTGACCACGTTGACCACGCCGCGCTGAGAGCACCAGGGCGGTGGACGACGGTGAGGCCTAGGAAGGGGATGACACGGAGGCAGTGAAGACTCGGCAGTTGTTTCCCACGAGGTGTGGGTGAGTATGGTCGGGCGGTGAGGGATGGCTAGGCTAGCGATGGGAGTATGGTCAGGCGGTGAGGCCTGCGCGGCAGCACAGCCGGCCGCGAGGAGGAGGGAGCAGGCAGTCCCGTCGGTGCTTGTTTGAGCGGCTGGAGCAGGAAGAGCAGAGATTGAAGAAGCACGACGGCCGTTGGATGGACATCCAACAGTCAGTGTTTGTGCGTCAACCTTTTTTTAGGAAAGCCTCAAATCTGTGGAAAACAGCATACAACCCATCTGCCATTATTTCTAATAATTTACAGCCCATTTGCTAATTCTTAAGGTTTTTTTGGAGCCCATATTCTTTTTGTTAGCATTACAACCCATATTGTGGCAACAGTTAAAAAATTATACGAAATTTTGCATATTTCGGTGCGGTCCGAACTGTTTTTAATCCCGAAATTTCGACTCACATTCAAATTGATTTTAAAAATAAATGTATATCAATATAAAATCCAAGAAATTCTCCACATATAAAAATTAATGTAATTTAAAATCTTGAAATGAAAAAAAGATATTTGAAACTAGTTGCCGGTTTGATGTGTTTTAAAAATGTACAACCCATTTCTCATTACTGATGGGCCATTTTCTCGGCCAGCCGAATGAAAGCTCTCCTCGTCTTGAAAGATTTGCAGCACAACAGTCCTGACAAAGCGACTTACTTGGCAAATCACAAAAAAACTGGGCTGTGGCCATGGACCCAGCTGCCAGCCTCTCCACGTACAGTACTCTTTCGATGGAAGTCGTTCCTTGACCATGTTGACCACGCCACACGGAGAGCACCACGGCGGTGGACGATGGCGAGGCCTAGGAAGGGGACGATGCGGCAGTGGAAGTCCGCGCGGAGAGGACTACGAGGGTTCACTGGTTCGGCTGCGGTGTGAGGCTGTCGTTGCTGCAGGGCCTAGCCAGCGGTGGGAATAGTAGGGGGCGGTGAGGCCTCTGCGGCAGCACAGCCGGCCATGGGAGGCAGGAGCATGCGGCACGACCGGCGCTGCTTTGGGCGGCTGGAGCAAGAAGACCAGAGGTTGAAGAAGCACTACGGCCATTGGATGGACATCGTACGGTCACTGGAGCTAGAATCGTTCATATTGACTAAGTTGACAAAGCCCTTCGTCCCCGTCAACTTAGTAGGCCTACAAGTCAGCCTCCCAGCAAGGTGGGTCCCAACTAGCCGAGGGAGTATTCATTTTTTTTGTGCGTAATAAGGAGGCACTTTCGGTGGGTCCGAGCTGATAGCGGGGGGGGGACGTTTTTTTCACGAAATACGGTGGCCCGTCCGGTGGGTCCCAGCAGTCAGGAGGAAAAGAATTTTTTCACAAAATACTGGTGGCCCGTCTAGTGGGTCCCCACTGTGAGGTGGAGGAATAATTATTTTGCACACAATAAGGAGACACTTCCTTGTTGCGGCTGTTGACCCAGCTATCAGCCTCTCCACGTACACTCCACGTCCGATGGAAGCCGTTCCTTGACCACGTTGACCACGCCGCACCGAGAGCACCAGGGCGGTGGACGACGGCGAGGCCTAGGAAGGGGACGACGCGGAGCCGGGGAAGACGCGATAGTGGATGCCCACGCATAGAGGAGTACGAGGGTTCACTAGTTCGCTGCGGTGTGAGGCTGCCGTCGCCGCAGAATAACAGGGTGTATGGGTGAGTAGAGGGATGGCCTGGCCAGCGGTTGGAGTAGTAGGGGGCGGTGAGGCCTCCGCCGCATCATAGCCGACCACGGGTGGCAGGAGCACGAGGCACGACCGGCGCTGGTTTGGGCGGCTGGAGCAAGAAGACCAGAGGTTGAAGAAGCACTACGGCCGTTGGATGGACATCGTACGGTCACTGGAGCTAGAATCGTGCATATTGACTAAGTTGACAAAGCCCTCTGTCCCCGTCAACTTAGTAGGCTCACAAGTCAGCCTGCCACTAAGGTGGGTCCCAGCTAGCAGGGGGTATTTATTTTTTTGTGCGTAATAAGGAGGCACTTCCGGTGGGTCCGAGCTGACAGCAGGGGGAACGTTTTTTTGCGAAATACGGTGGCCCGTCGGGTGGATCCGAGCAGTCAGGGGAAAACGTTTTTTTCGCGATATACTGGTGGGCGTCCGGTGGGTCCCTGCTGTGAGGTGGAGGAATAATTATTTTCCGCGTAATAAGGAGGCACTTCCTTGCGGCTGCCGTGGACCCAGCTGTCAGCCTCTCCACGTACAGTATTCTTCCGATGGAATTTGGTCGTTGACCACATTGACCATGCCGCACCGACAGCACCATGGCGGTGGACGACGGTGAGGCCTAGGAAGGGGACGACGCGGAGCCGGGGAAGACGCGGCAGTGGATGCCCATGCAGAGAGGAGTACGAGGGTTCACTGGTTCGGCTGCGCTGCCGTCGCCGCAGAATAACAGGGGGTGTGGGTGAGTGGAGTGGAGGGATGGCCTGGCCAGTGGAGGGAGTAGTATGGGGGCGGTGAGGCCTCCGCGGAAGCACAGCCAGCCACGGGAGGCAGGAGCAGGCGGCACGACCGGCGCTGCTTTGGGCGGCTGGAGCAAGAAGACCAGAGGTTGAAGAAGCACTACGGCCGTTGGATGGACATCGTACGGTATATAGGCCATCTGTGGAAAGCCTCAAATATGTGGAAAACAGCATACAGCCCATCTGCCATTATTTCAAATAATTTACAACCCATTTTCTAATTCTTATGGGTTTTTTGGAGCCCATATTCTTTATGTTAGCATTACAGCCCATATTGTGGCAACAGTTAAAAAATTATACGAAATTTTGCATATGTCGGTGCGGTCTGAACTGTTTTTAATCCCGAAATTTTGAGTCACATTCAGACTGATTTTAAAAATAAATGTATATCAATATAAAATCCAATAAATTGTCCACACATAAATATCAATGCAATTTAAAATCTCGAAATGAAAAAAAGATATTTGAAAATAATTGCCGGTTTGATGTGTTTTAAAAATGTACAACCAATTTCTCATTACTAATAGGCCATTTTCTCGGCCAGCCGAATGAAGCTCTCCTCGTCTTGAAAGATTTGCAGCCCAGCAGGCCTGATAAAGCGACTTACTTGACAAATCACAAAAGAACTGGGTAGCCATTTTCAGAAAGAAAAAAAAACTACTGGGCTAGTCTGTGGTAAACATAAAAGAAAAGGTTGTCTAGATAGGCCAGAGTGTCCCGCACAGCCTAGTTGACACCCTGCTTCCGTCTCAACAACAAATTAGATAAATGCCACTCCAATTATGGCGATTAATAAAAATGCCACTGCAATTTCCAAACTTTGAAAAATGCCACTGCAATTTTTGCAAACTTTGAAAAACGCCACTGCAGTTTGCAAACTTTGAAAAACGCCACTCCAGACTTCGAAAAATGCCACTAGAAATGGCATGAAATGGCATTTTTGAAAGTTTGGAAATTGCAGTGGCATTTCTCGGATACACCAGATTTGGAGTGGCATTTATCAAATTAACCCAAAACAAAAATAACTGGGCGAGCTGCTGGGTCCCTAGTGTCAGCCGCTCGTTGTGCAATTCTCTCGTTTATTAACTATGTTGACAATGGCATGGGACCCAGATGTCAGAAATCCACTAGGAGGAGCCATTTTTTAATTGGCTTGAAATAAGGAGGCACTTTCTTGCGTACTACCATGACCTTGGCGGGTCCCTGCTGTCATCCTCTCCATGTACAGTACCAGTTAGTCGTGCTTCAAAACTGATCGGCACGCCATTAAAAAAATAAAGGTCGATAACTAATGTGGCACCTCGGGCCAACGCGGCCAGATCGAATTTTGCACGAGAAATTACACACCATGTTTCGTTGACATGTGGTCCCGTT
Source organism: Triticum aestivum (assembly GCF_018294505.1). Taxonomy (NCBI): domain Eukaryota; kingdom Viridiplantae; phylum Streptophyta; class Magnoliopsida; order Poales; family Poaceae; genus Triticum; species Triticum aestivum. The sequence continues at coordinate 108,110,574 of NC_057806.1, forward strand.
CCAACATATCAGCGAGACGACGACGAGTAGTAGGAGTATTTCTGAACGGACGTGTAGGCCGGGGCGCCTCTTCGTGAACCGTGGCAAACTCGCAACCGTCCACCGACTCTTCGCCTTTCCCTCTCGATTTGGAACTGCTGTCGCACGCTCTTCCTCTCCCTCCTCCATTTTCCTTCACCCCTTCACCCTTTCTTCTGCCATTGTTCGATCATCTCCTCCATGGAGGGAACAGGCCGGAAACAACCCCGTTATTCTTGCCCCGATCTGAAAGATGACGTGGTGGAGCAACTCATTGATCGGTGCGACGTCATCACCTCGACTAGCATCGCAGGTTCGTTCAAGCCCATTCTCGAATCAACTAATAACATCATTACAAAGAACCCAAGAGTCAAGGAGCGGTTTGATATCCCCTATCTTCTTCGCCGTGACCCTGATGACTGGCGCCGGCACGACAGAGGCCTCACCCTGTGCCAGTTGATGCCGCTTGATAATGGTACGTATGATGTTAAGATGCCATCGCTCGAGGGCAAGGCTTGGGCGGGCGCAAATGGAGATTGGGTTGTTTACATTGGGTCCAACTGCGAGTGGGAACTTGTGAATGTGTACACTCATCACCGGGTTCCACTTCCAAAAATATCAGCACACTGCCCAGAGGTTGAGCACACCGGTAATGTACACACGTTCAAATACAATCATGGTGACTATCTTCTACGGAAGATAGCAATTTGTCGAGTTCCCAACCGCTCTTGGAATTACAACAACTATCAAGTTGTTGCTATCTTCGACAAGCTTGTTGCCGTCCTTCGTGGTTCGACTCGATGGATATTGCTCAAAAATCAGTTTCTGTACACGGATGAGTACTGTGATGCAATTCAATATGAGGGCCTTGTGTTTGCTGCCACCACTCGTGGTACTATTTTTGCATGGTATCCTAGTAGTTTCAGTACGTTTGTCTTCCATCATAATTATAATTGTTTCATCCACATGCATGCGGGTTAGCAAGTTTCCCTTTACTAATTAACCTTCTTCTTGTGTTTCCAAGGTCCTGTGAACATCCCACCACCTATACTTGAAATTTTTTAACCAAGGGGGAGATGTCGATGGTGATGATCACGAGCATGAGGACGAGCAGCGCCGATATACTCTGTGGCGCCTGGCAACTAATTCCGATGGATCACCTCTTCTTGTGTGTATACAACCAACTAATGATGTTACTGCTAAGGAAGCAGGTGTCTCCCATGGTCGCACTCGCCGGACCTATTCCAACACCCGTTGCATGGTATTCGGGATGGATACTAGTGTGCTAGCGCCAACTCCTTCTCCCTAGCACAGAATTGATAGTCTTGGAGAAAACTCGCTCTTCCTTGGACAAAACTATCCGATGATGGTGAAAGGCGATCCAACTGCTGTTGACACATTTATGAGAAGCAACTGTGTCTATACCTCGGACATTTGGGTGGTTCCCTACCCTCGTACTGATATAGTAGGCCACTTCAGCCTGGATGATCGGTCCTGCATTGGTCTCCAGATCAACAACAGATGGCCCGTCCCAGAGAATCACTTGTGGTTCAAAGCAAGTGTTTCCAACGCCACGGAATGGTTGAGTTGAAGTTCATTTCATGGCTTGTTATTTGTTGTGTGGTGAAAACTTTAGTATTTATAATGTATCCTCGTTATCGATGTGGGTTGATGACCTGTGGTATGTAATAAAATGATATGTCTGTGATAAACTTACTAAATTTATGAATGGCTTTCGAGTCGCTTCTCTAAATTTGTACTAGCTTCACATGCTTCGCGCGTCGGGCGGGTGTTTTTACTGTAGCCATATGTTAATGTGTTCGTTGTACGTAACCATCACCTCGAATCCTTGATACTAGTATACTATATACTAGTAGGAGTAAGTAGTAGGAGTAGTAGTGTGGCATGGGCCAGAACAAGCATTCACGTCCAGGAGTACGGCACACGCCACCACCACGACATCCATCTAACACCATATTATTTCTTGGAGTCCGTGCTAGAGCAATCTCTTTGACCTCGTCGTTTCCCTAACTTCAGCCATCGTGCGGCGGGCGAGGTGGGGGTTTGCCGATAGTCGGTTTCCTTAACTGGGGTCCCACTTGTAAGGCCAACTCCAACGCATGACCCCAAACGGACCTCCGTTTTGCACGAACTCCAACGATAATTTTGAAAAGAAAAGCAAGACCAAAGAAAACAAGAACCACAAGAATACATTTTACTACTCTTGTAAGTTGGATTAGTGCCTTCTCGATGCATTCATTGTTGATCTGCGGAGGCTCGATCTTGCATGCTTCTTTCTTCTTCGAGTGTAAAGAAGTAGACGTTGCTTCCTCGCATCTAGTCTCATGTCTATCCTCTATTCTAGTAGGAGTATCAACAAGTGCACTAATCTCATCCGATAGCAAAACCGAATATTTGGTCGGGTTCTTCCTCCTTTTGCTGACACGTGGGACATCCAGCATCCAGGCCGTGTCATGAAAGAAAATAGAGTGGCAGTTGAAGCCACGAGATGTGCATCTTGGGTTAAACTATAAATAGAATCTTACTACTCTTGAGTAACTCAAAAAGCAGCCACCGAAGATCTTTATTGGATTTGTTTTTCATCACCAGCACGTCGAGGTGAAAGATGTGCAGGTTCAGTGGGTCCTCTTGCGTTTTCACTAACATGTGGGGCCGCATGTGAGCAAATAGACGATAGGCTCCGCGCGTCCGCTGGCTGGCTGAGAAGAGAGATAGAGGAGGGCTGAGCACGGACTGCAGGAAATTTGTTCTACGTACCTCTATATGGCCCTGTTTGGATCATGGGGTTAGATCTAGTTTGGGTTAGTTGAAGGCTCAAATAACCCAAAAGTATCCAAACAGGGAGGGTTAGAGTGGGTTAGTTTCATCTAACCCAACTATCCCGGTGGAGAGGTGCTTATTTGGGTTAGAGTGGGTTAGAAAATAAATCTAACTCTAACTGTGTTAGAGTATCCAAACAGGGCCATTGGCTCGATATAGTGGGGTGGCATGGGCCATAACTCAGTAGCATTCACGTCTAGCAGTATGGCACGTGCCACCCACATGAGTCCCATCCGACACCAATTTTCTTGGAGTCTGTGCTACATCCATATCTTCTCCCTCCTGTTTTCTCAGCCATCCGACAAGATAATTACTGTAGTATCATATACTACTACATGGATTTGACGGAAAGATAAAAATACATATGGATCCATCAACATTCAACGACATCCTCACGCCCTAGTGCGCCGGGTCACCAACCGACGTGTGAGGAGCAGCGGCGTTGGCGGCGAGCTCAACGTGCTTCTAAACAGTGTCGTCCAAGGTTGCCCTACGCTCCAAGAAGGCCAGCGTCCTATCGTCCTCCCCTTGCATGTAGTAGTCCTTGTGGACGATTTGCGCGTAGACGTGGGTGATTATGTCGATGGTGTCTTGCTGCACCAGGCGCTACGCGGCGAGCGCGACCTCGAGGTGGACATTCTCCGGCACGACGGCAGGCAGTCGCAGGGCCACCAGTGCGTCGAAGAGGTTGTTACCATAGTGGCCGTTGAGGGTGGCGGGCATCGCAGAGCCTGGGCGCGTCGGCTGGAGGCTTACGTCAAAGTCGTCCGCAAGCTTCTTGACAACGGTGAACTTGTCCAGGAAACCGACGAGGACCTCGTCGAACAAGGAGACGAAGCTGTCGTCCAAGCGGCCTCTCGCCCTGGCAGCCTCAAGCAATACTACCTAGAGACGTTCCTCGGTGCCGGTGGACGTGGTAGTACTCCTAAATCCAAACGGTGGTGCTACTAGTACTAGTAGTAGTACTACCAATGTAGTAGTAGGATTACTAGCACAGTACTACCCGTTGGTCAAATTATTACGTGCTGCTCCTCACAGTGAAGTGACAAGACCCTGCGCTGGAGATGACACCTGAGTATAGGCGCTGTGTTCGGCATACCATAGTCTGCCTCACCGTCTGCAGTCACTATCATCATGGCTGTAGAGCTAGCCTGCTTACAACTAGCCCCGTTCGACATAATTTCCCGTGCGTAGATGCCCGTGCATTGCACGGAACACCAAGATTGGGGGTGGACGGCTCCGACAGCGGCCATCGCGCCAGATTTTTCCATGGCCTTCTACTCCTAGATTGTGAGAGACAAGGAGTTGTTTGTAAATAGGGAACAAGTGCGGGCATCTTTTTGCAAAAATGGAGAAGCTTTGTTTGTATGCGTCAGATCTAGATCCGACGGCTATTGGTGAAAGATGGGAGGCACAACATCATCATCAACTCAAGACCTATTTGATTCGCAGGATTTTGAAAACGCAGGAATAGGACACGGCAATATTACAAGTTTCAAACTGATATTACAAATGTTAGGAGTAATGCTGCACCTACGAAGAGGGAATTACTAGGAAGTTTATGTAAGAACTTACGTTACTTTAGGTGGATGCAGCATTATCGTACAAACTAAAATCCACCGCCCTGACAAGTCACTAATGGGCAAATAAGTTTTCGAGTCTCTGGCCACTTGATGTTTCAAAAACAAATTCAGCTTCTGCGGAGAAATGAGCTCCACCATGTACCCGCGCGGGTGTGGCTGGGCACGAAGCGTGAGTACGTACACAGTGCACCTATTCTCTTCTTGTATACGTACACCACCTACGTGGGTGTAACGCCCCAAGACCGGAGCTGCAGATGCCTTCCATGGTTTCCGGGTTTCGTCGTGTGATTTTTTTGGTTCATTGCATTCATCATTGCATCCGGTGCATTGCATCATGTCATCATGCCATCATGTCATTTAATTTTTTCTTAACTCAACTAAACAAATGGCATGGATCTTTGATCCATTTAAATCGAGAGAATTCACATGGTGATTCTCTTTACAACTTATCCTCTCGATATTTAGAGAGCTATAGTAAATATTCCAATTATGCGGAATTATCATCACACACTTGCAAATATTTTCCCCATGCCTTCGTCCCATTTTCCCCTTCTCTATTAATATCCATTCTTTTCCTATAAATTCTAGACTGTGCCAAGATCACCTCCTCCAATTTTCAGATCCTTTGAACTTGTTTTGGTTGGATTCAAAAATAGCTCAAGTTTGAATCTAATTCAAACTTGAATTATTTTTCTATCTCTAAAATATTGCCAATCCATGTTATTCTATTTGGGCAATGTTTCGGCGCTCTAAGAATATTTTATTTCCTGAAATATTCTTTCCCTAACCCTCTCTTTATTTTTATTTTTTTCTTCTCTCTAGTTGTTTTTTTCTTCTGTTAAAGCAAATTAGAGAGGAGTAGGAGAGGGTACCCCAGTCCAGGCCGGCCTCCCTAGGTCTCCCTAGGCCAAACTCTAGGCCGGCCCTTTAGGCTCAGCCAGCCCACCACCAAACCAACCTAAGGCAAAGGCCCAGTCGCACCCACCTAAACCTAGCCTCGACCGAACCCTAGCCCGACTCCCTTCTCCCTCTCGTTTTCCCGTCGCGCCGCCAGGAGAGACCCCGCGCTCGATCCCATCTCCCCCCTCGCTCAGCTCTGCTTGATCTCCCTATCCCTCTCGTTTTCCCCCGTGCCGCCACTCACTCACATGCATGCTTCGCTAGGGAGTGTAGACCCCCTCGCTCGTCCTCCTCCAGACCCCGTCGCCCTACCCTCCTGCCTGTGCTCTGTCTCCCAGCCACGAGGAACTCGAGACGCCGCCGCCCCTCACCAGATCCTGCAGACCCCACGCCGTCCTCTCCTCCGCTCCTTCTTCATCCTCCCATGCGAGCTGCCGCGAAGCCACATCTCCGCTGCACCAACGCCAAGGCCTTGCGGCCGAGTCCTCCCCGCACCTCCACCCGAGGGGCCAACTCCGGCGCCCCCGGCGCCCGCGTCATGCCGTCGTCAGGTCCCAAGTACCCCGCAGCAGCGTCCGACCCCGTGCTTGTCTCCTCGCCAGTGACCAGGCGCCACCAGCTACTCCGGCATGCCTCTGCTCCCTTCTCCTCACTGTGGTTCCCCCGCGCGCCTCTCCTGCTCCTTTTGGTGGACCGCGAGGCATGCCTTCGCAGCGTGCCTCCTTCCAAAAGCCGAGTCGCGCCTCCTGCCATGGCCTCTTCCTCGCCTCGATGCCCTGCGCGCCAAGTCCCTCCACCGGAGCCGCACCTTGCTGCTGCTGCAGGCCATGAGCTCTCCGGCTACCGCGGGAATGCCATGGTCAAGACCACCTCCGTGAGGAACGCAAGATGCATCCTTCGTGCACCCCTGCTTGTGGCTGTTAACGTCAAGACCATCTCGGTTTTTCACCAAGCACCACCACCGGCAAGTTATACTACACCATGTTGATACAAATCCCACTACCGTCGCCTCCGGAAGCCTCGGATCGGTCAAGTTCCTCGACGACAAGTGCATGACCATGCGGATTGTACCAAGTACCCCCTTCGAGTCGACGGGATCGGCAAGTGTGAGACACCAAGTACCACGATGATCGTTGACATGTACCACTACACCGCACCGAAACGTCAAGACCGTCACGGATATTGCCAAGTACCACTTCGATTTCAGAATGCGACGAGTACCACGACTACCCTCGATGACGTTGGTTCCATCAAGTTCGACTACAACGTGTGTACAACTACCGCCGCCGTGATTTTTGACAAGACGTCGTGTGCCTCTACTTCCACTACATTGTCGCAAGAACGGGACAAGAGAGTCCGAAGACCCCAAGTACCACGACAACCCCAAAGGGATTCGAATTCGTCAAGTTCACCTTCGAAACGGGTACCACTACCAACGACTGAGACCCTAGATTCGACAAGTTCCTCACGGTGACCCTGAACATCTACGGGACATGCACGACTTCGAACCGTGTACCACGTCGAACATGTACGGCTACACGACGAACCGCCAAAACCCAGAACGACTACCGCCGCCGAAGTTCGCGAGTACAACTACTTCCACAACGCATCGTGTACGACTACCGTCGCTTGGGTTTTGACAAGACTCTGAGTACCACTACGTTTGCCATGTACAACTACACCAAGTCCAGACCGACAAGTGCCTTGAGAACATCTGTACCTCTTTCGTCGCCGAGGACCAAAAGTACGACTACGTCCCATCGAACCCAAACCGTCTTGTTTGCATGCTTCAAAGGTATAACCCCGAGACGATGCCCGTGAACCAATGCATGTGTGATGTATGAGATGCTCGTGCTTGCTCCGTGCTCGAATTGTCGGTGCACGTTGCCCCTATTTTGCCTTGTCACCATCGTCGACTCATGGGACACCCGGTATCCGGGAGCGCCCCGCCATCTTTTGCGCGCATCCGCACACTTCTCCTTTGCATCGGTATCTCAATCGAGTTACCGGAACCGGAACACTGACGTGGCACCATTTTCGTTATCGTTGCCGTGGCACCCCTTTCCTTTCCACCACGGTGACAAATGCTTCATAATGCTCTTGTTAACTTTTAATAAAAGTTGCATAAACTTGTCCATGTCATCCGCATCATAATAACAACAATTAAAATGTTTAAATTGTTGTTTGCATTTAAATTACTAATGCATATGGGGGTTTACCGGATTTGTTGTTTGTTATATCCGGCCCCATTTAAATTGCTTAGTTAGATAGTTCCTTTTATGCTTCACCCATGCCATGCTAACCAACATTTAATATTGTTGGGTACATAAACAAGAGCGAACTAAATAATTATTGTGGTGTTTCGTCAATATGCAACCCGTTGCATATTGAGCTCCACTTAATTTGTAGTTTTGTTTGTGCACTTGGCCATGCCATGCCCTCTTTAAATCGGACATGCATCATACTTGTTTGTGCATCATGCCATGTCTATGTGGTGGTTGTTTACTATGTTGTTTGATTCTTTCCGGTGTTGCTTCTTTGGGTTGGTTCCGTTAACGTCGTGTTTGTGAGGACCTGTTCAACTACGTCCATTTGTCTTCTTCATGAACTCATTCTTCTTCCTTGCGGGATTTCAGGCAAGATGACCATACCCTCGAAATCACTTCTATCTTTGCTTGCTAGTTGCTCGCTCTTTTGTTATGCCTATGCTGCGATACCTACCACTTGCTTATCATGCCTCCCATATTGTTAAGCCAAGCCTCTAACCCACCTTGTCCTAGCAAACTGTTGTTTGGCTATGTTACCACTTTGCTCAGCCCCTCTTATAGCGTTGTTAGTTGCAGGTGAAGATTGAAGTTTGTTCCTTGTTGGAACATGGAGATGTTGTTCCTTGTTGGAACATGTTTACTTGTTGGGATATCACATTATCTCTTATTTAATTAATGCATATATATACTTGGTAAAGGGTGGAAGGCTCGGCCTTATGCCCGGTGTTTTGTTCCACTCTTGCCGCCCTAGTTTCCGTCATATCGGTGTTATGTTCCCGGATTTTGCGTTCCTTACGCGGTTGGGTTATAATGAGAACCCCTTGACAGTTCACTTTGAATAAAACTCGTCCAACAAGGCCCAACATTGGTTTTACCATTTGCCACCTAGCCTTTTTCCCTTGGGTTAGGCCAGTCCAAGGGTCATCTTTATTTTAAGCCCCCGGGCCAATGCTTGTCTAAGTGTTGGTCCAAACTAGAGCCCCTTGCAGCGCCACCTCGGGGAAACTCAAGGGCTGGTTTTAGTTGTACGGATTGCTTATTCGGTGTTGCCCTGAGAACGAGATATGTGCAGCTCCTATCGGGATGTCGGCGCATCGGGTGGTCTTGCTGGATTTGTTTTACCATTGTCGAGATGTCTTGTAACCGGGATTCCGAGTCTGATCGGGCCTTCCCGCTAGAAGGAATATTCTTCGTTGACCATGAGAGCTTGTGGTGGGCCAAGTTGGGACTCCCCTGCAGGGATTTGAACTTTCGAAAGCCGTGCCCGCGGTTATGGGCAGATGGGAATTTGTTAATGTCCGGTTGTAGAAAACCTGAAGTTGACCTTAATTAAAATACATCAACCGCGTGTGTAACCGTGATGGTCTCTTTCCGGCGGAGTCTGGGAAGTGAACACGGTGTAGGAGTCATGCTTGACGTAGGTTGTTCTAGGATCACTTCTTGATCATAGTTGTTCGACCGTGCTTTTGCCTTCTCTTCTCGCTCTCTTTTGCGAATAGGTTAGCCACCATATATGTTAGTCGCTTGCTGCAGCTCCACCTCATACCTTTACCTTACCCATAAGCTTAAATAATCTTGATCGCGAGGGTGTAAGATTGTTGAGTCCCCGTGACTCACAGATACTTCCAAAACCAGCTTGCAGGTGCCGTTGAACCGAGCAGGTGACGCAACCAAGCTCAAGGAGGAGCTCGATGAAGATCTTGTCCTTTATGTTGTTTCGTTCTAGTTGATCAGTAGTGGAGCCCAGTTGGGGTCGATCGGGGATCTGTGTAGCTTTTGGGGTAGTCTTCTTTTATTTTCGTTCCGTAGTCGGACCTTGATTGTATTTGGATGATGTAATGCTTTATTCATGTAATTGTGTGAAGTGGCAATTGTAAGCCAACTATGTATCTCTTTCCCTTATGTATTACATGGGTTGTGTGAAGATTACCTCACTTGCGACATTGCTTTCAATGCGGTTATGCCTCTAAGTCGTGCTTCGACACGTGGGAGATATAGCCGCATCAAGGGCGTTGCAAGTTGGTATCAGAGCCTTCCCCGACCTTAGGAGCCCCCTGCTTGATCGAACCGCTGGCGTTATTGAGTCTAGAAATGTTTTGAGTCATTTAGGAATTATATATATCGGGGAGTTAGGAATTCTTTTTACTCCTCAGTCCCTTCGTCGCTCTGGTGAGGCATCCTGACGTAGAGTTTTGACTATTCTCTTCTCAAATTTCACTTAAATTCTTTTAGGATCACGCGGGTATCTTGGAATCGTTCTGATGGTTTTGTGACGAGAACATTGTTCTTGGTGCCTCCTGACATTTAGGGGTTGTGGCAGTGTCCCGGGGAGTTGAGCTCCAAGGTGTTGTCATCACAATTTTATCGTTGCAGTTCTGGAATACCTGAGTTTAGTTTCGCCGACATCGAAAATCTCTTTTATGCAGTTGTTGGTGAGATAACCTCGATGCCACCCAGTATTGGGGCGGGAGTTCGGGAGTATTGCCATAACTCATATAACGGATGCTTTTCGAAGGTTGAGGTAAACGATTTCTGAAGGTTTCTTGGTTATGTGTTGAAGGATGGATACAGCTGGATGTAGGATTTGCTAGCTTTGGGTGAGATATTATGCTTCCCTTGTATCCCCAACACCTGATTGCATAACTGGAAAGTTTCGGGAGTTTATAAGTGGGAATTCAAGTAGCTCTTAGGATATCTTTCCAACAGATGTATGATATGAAATTGGGGTTCGACGTCTAGTGGTCCGCCTATCCACGGTTGGTTTTACAGTGGTCTCGTTGTGTCTTAAAGAGTCCTTGGCTATGCCGACTCGGGGACGCTTCGTATGTCATGTGCACTGCCTTGTACATGATGGTGCTATACGATCGAGCCCGTGTAGGCCCCACCACGAAAACTTCGGACGAAATCTCTATCATATGTTTGTTCCGGCTTATTCTGCAAGCCAATCCTTTGTTTTGTTTTGAGTTGTGGTATTCGAGTTGCTTCGAAGTCAAATGTTGATTCCATCCCTTGTCTAAGTGGCGTTCTCATATTCCTATGTGAATACTACCTTCTTGATCATCGAGATTGTCTTGCCAATCCTTTTCAACTGGTGTGCTTCTCTTCAAGCGGATCCGTCCATTTTCAACATCCGCAAGATTCAACCTAAGATCTCAACGTTGTTTGTTTCATCCATCCCAAGTTGCCTTTGTTTTCCCACCCTCCCACCCTTGTTTCTTCAAGGACTCAGATGTCTTAATCAAGTATCCTTTTATTCATGTGAAGTCTCTCCATTCTTTTCCTTCATGTTCTTACCCGGTGATTCTCATGAAGATTCTAACGGAGCTTCAAGTTCATCACTCTTCACTCATTTTCTTCTCCGGTGGATTCAAATCAAACTTTGGTGTTCATCATATCCTTTGTTTTCCTCGTTTCAAATACCTTCTCATGCCGGTGCACCTCATATTCATTCACTTCTCATTATTTAATTTTTCCGGAGTGCTCAAGATATCTCGAAGATTCGTGTTTTCCACTATGCATTCGTTCAAGATCTTTCGAGGTTGTTATCCCTTTCAAGCCATTTAAATTTAACTAGTGCATTCTCTCTTTTAAATCGTTCTACGGAGTTTCTTTTGAGTGGGCCCTAACCCACAGGTCTTTTCCCAGGATCTTACCTGACTCTTCTTATTTTCCCGGAGCTATCCTCAAATTTCTTTTTGAAGTTTGACGTAAGAATGATTTGTCATCAGTCAAATGTTTTTCTCCAAGATCTTTCAAATTCTTTTCATTGTTGGTTCGACCTTTCTATTTATCATTTTAGAGTATCTCAACAATTCACGGTGGTGTTTCTCGTCGTAATTCTCAGATTATGAAGATCGAAGAAGAATTTTCTCTCAATCTTGCTCCATTCTCTTCAAGATTCGTGGTTCTAGTTCAAGACCATCCTCTCATAATTGTTTTCAATTGTCAGAATTCTTTTCACCCATCCGGAGTAATTCAGAGTATTTTCAGTTTGATTTTCCGGAGCCCATCATCTCATAATTATTCATTCCCAGCTTTTAGTTATCGTTCTCCTAATCTTACCGGTGCATCGATCAATTATCCACTAATCAGTTCTTGATCTCTTCGTTCTTAGGTAACTAAATCCCCTCAAGCCTCTTCGTTCATTTGCTAATTCTTCCCGGTGTTTCTTTATCTTTTCTTCATTCATTTTCAATTCTTACGGTGGTTCGTGCAAGATTCCTCTTCTTTCGTTATCATATCAATTCATTCGTTGTTTCGATTCCACCGGTGTTTCGTTGAAGACCTTCTCAAGTTGGCGCGATATCTATCTTAATCCTTTCTTCGAGAATAAGTAGTATGCCAAATCCTTTGTTTGTCATCAATTTAAATTGGTGAAGGATACGCATAACGTAATCTTTATTCTTGTTCATCCAAGTGATTAATTCCCTATTTCGGAGGTTCATCAAATTCTCGATTCAAGTTGTCCATCTTTCTTTCCAGAGCTCAAAGTTATTTCAATTATTTCATCGTGAAGATCCATCTAATCATTGCAAGGATTCACCTTGTGTGTTCAACTTCTCTTTCCTTCTGTTTGATCATTCTTTTTGTTTAACGGAGTTCTTCATGGAGACTCTTACATGATGGTTCATCAAGGATTTATTTCCTTCTCGAAGTGTTCATCGAGATTCTTTTCAAAGGAGTTCAAGCATTATTCATCTTGCAATCCAGAGTGCCATTCTTTCTATCTTATCATTAGAGGTGGTATTATGTCATTCTTGGTAATTTGAGTTCATGTTCCATGATTCACATGTTGTTAAGCATGAGATATTTTAAATCCATCAACCTCTTCTTTGGAGTTATCTTGGGTTATATTTCACCTAAAACTTTCCCTAAGGATTGTTGCTAATTATGGTGCTTATAAATGATCCAAGTTCTTCACTTATAAACCCGGGGAAATTTTTTCTCGTCTCCTTGTTCATATCAATCCAATCAAATCTTTTCCATGAGTGGCAAGTTGTCACCTCATAATTTTGAGATGTCTTCTATAAGTCCATATCAAGTTTATCCTTTACGTTGTTGTTTTTATCCAACAACTCTGTTCGACCCTTCTCCTAAGGATGCCTTTTTCAAGCTCATTTGAGATAGAAGATATTGTTCTCTCCTCTGTTCATCCCATTCCATTCTCTCTTTTCTTCCGGAGGCATTGTGATGTTGCTCTCTTCAACCCTCCTTCTTGTTCTTGTCAGGACCTTGTTCTTTTCATGATTATCCATTTAACCGGAGTGTTGTGCCCTCTGCTCAAGTTCTTTTCATCTTATCAAGCTTCATATCACTTTTCAACCAGAGTGGTTTCAATTTCGTTCTTGTCCTTTGTGCTCGTCATTCTTAGCTTTGCAATCTCAAGGTTTCCGTAATGTTCCTTGTTCCTCTTTTCCAACGGAGTGCTTTCAACTTCGTTCATCTTCGTGGCATTCCTCCTTTCTTTTGTTCAACCTCGCAAGGTTCTTTGGCTTCATTCGTTTGTCAAAGAGGCAACTTAGCTTTACCTCTTCTCTTTCTCTTCCGTTTTTTTCCTCCAGTGCCATCCTTGATCTTGGGACGAGATCCTCTTGTAGTGGTGGAGTGTTGTAACGCCCCAAGACTGGAGGTGCAGATGCCTTCCAGGGTTTCCGGGTTTCGTCATGTGATTTGTTTGGTTCATTGCATTCATCATTGCATCCGGTGCATTGCATCATGCCATCATGTCATTTAATTTTTTCTTAACTCAACTAAACAAATGGCATGGATCTTTGATCCATTTAAATCGAGAGAATTCACATGGTGATTCTCTTTACAACTTATCCTCTCGATATTTAGAGAGCTATAGTAAATATTCCAATTATGTGGAATTATCATCACACACTTGCAAATATTTTCCCCATGCCTTCGTCTCATTTCTCCCTTCTCTATTAATGTCCATTCTTTTCCTATAAATTCTAGACTGTGCCAGGATCACCTCCTCCAATTTTCAGATCCTTTGAACTTGTTTTGGTTGGATTCAAAAATAGCTCAAGTTTGAATCTAATTCAAACTTCAATTATTTTTCTATCTCTAAAATATTGCCAATCCATGTTATTCTATTTGGGCAAAGTTTCAGCGCTCTAAGAATATTTTATTTCCTGAAATATTCTTTCCCTAACCCTCTCTTTATTTTTATTTTTTTTCTTCTGTCTAGTTGTTTTTTCTTCTGTTAAAGCAAATTAGAGAGGAGTAGGAGAGGGTAGCCCAGTCCAGGCCGGCCTCCCTAGGTCTCCCTAGGCCAAACTCTAGGCCGGCCCTTTAGGCTCAGCCAGCCCACCACCAAACCAACCTAAGGCAAAGGCCCAGCCGCACCCACCTAAACCTAGCCTCGACCGAACCCTAGCCCGACTCCCTCTCCCTCTCGTTTTCCCGTCGCGCCGCCAGGAGAGACCCCGCGCTCGATCCCATCTTCCCCCTCGCTCAGCTCTGCTCGATCTCCCTATCCCTCTCGTTTTCCCCCGCGCCTCCACTCACTCACATGCACACATCGCTAGGGAGTGTAGACCCCCTCGCTCGTCCTCCTCCAGAACCCGTCGCCCTCCCCTCCTTCCTATGCTCTGTCTCCCGGCCACCAGGAGCTCGAGACACCGCCGCCCCTCACCAGATCCTACAGACCCCGCGCCGTCCTCTCCTCTGCCCCTTCTTCGTCCTCCCATGTGAGCTGCTGCGAAGCTGCATCTCCGCTGCGCCAACGCCAAGGCCTCACGGTCGAGTCCTCCCCGCACTCCACCCGAGGGGCCAACTCCGGCGGCCCCGGCGCCCGCATCATGCCGTCGTCAGGTCCCAAGTACCCCGCAGCAGTGTCCGACCCCGCGCTTGTCTCCTCGCCAGTGACCAGGCGCCACCAGCTACTCCGGCATGCCTCTGCTCCCTTCTCCTCGCTGTGGTTCCCCTTCGCGCCTCTCCTGCTCCTTTTGGTGGACCGCGAGGCATGCCTTCGCAGCGTGCCTCCTTCCAAAAGCCGAGCCGCGCCTCCTGCCATGGCCTCTTCCTCGCCTCGATGCCCTGCACGCCAAGTCCCTCCACCGGAGCCGCACCTTGCTGCTGCTGTAGGCCATGAGCTCTCTGGCTACCGCAGGAACGCCATGGTCAAGACCACCTCCGCGAGGAACGCAAGACGCATCCTTCGTGCACCCCCGCTTGTGGCTTTTAACGTCAAGACCATCTCGGTTTTCGCCAAGCACCACCACCGGCAAGTTCTACTACACCATGTTGATACAAATCCCACTACTGTTGCCTCCGGAAGCCTCGGATCCGTCAAGTTCCTCGACGACAAGACGTCGTGTGCCTCTACTTCCACTACATTGTCGCAAGAACAGGACAGGAGAGTCCGAAGACCCCAAGTACCACGACAACCCCGAAGGGATTCGAATTCGTCAAGTTCACCTTCGAAACGGGTACCACTACCGACGATTGAGACCCTGGATTCGACAAGTTCCTCACGGTGACCCTGAACATCTACGGGACATGCACGACTTCGAACCGTGTACCACGTCGAACATGTACGGCTACACGACAAACCGCCAAAACCTAGAACGACTACCGCCGCCGAAGTTCGCGAGTACAACTACTTCCACAACGCGTCGTGTACGACTGCCGTCGCTTGGGTTTTGACAAGACTCTGAGTACCACTATGTTTGCCATGTACAACTACACCAAGTCTCGACCGACAAGTGCCTTGAGAACATCTGTACCTCTTTCGTCGCCGAGGACCAAAAGTACGACTATGTCCCATCGAACCCGAACCATCTCGTTTGCACGCTTCAAAGGTATAACCCCGAGATGATGCCCGTGAACGAATGCATGTGTGATGTATGAGATGCTCGTGCTTGCTCCGTGCTCGAATTGTCGGTGCACGTTGCCCCTCTTTTGCCTTGTCACCATCGTCGACTCATGGGACACCCGGTATCCGGGAGCGCCCCGCCATCTTTTGCGCGCATCTGCACACTTCTCCATTGCATCGGTATCTCAATCGAGTTACCGGAACCGGAACGCTGACGTGGCACCGTTTTCGTTATCATTGTCGTGGCACCCCTTTCCTTTCCAGCACGGTGACAAATGCTTCATAATGCTCTTGTCAACTTTTAATAAAAATTGCATAAACTTGTCCATGTCATCCGCATCATAATAACAACAATTAAAATGTTTAAATTGTGTTTTCATTTAAATTACTAATGCATATGGGGGTTTACCGGATTTGTTGTTTGTTATATCCGGCCCCATTTAAATTGCTTAGTTAGATAATTCCTTTTATGCTTCACCCATGCCATGCTAACCAACATTTAATATTGTTGGGTACATAAACAAGAGCGAACTAAATAATTATTGTGGTGTTTCGTCAATATGCAACCCATTACATATTGAGCTCCACTTAATTTGTAGTTTTGTTTGTGCACTTGGGCATGCCATGCCCTCTTTAAATCGGACATGCATCATACTTGTTTGTGCATCATGCCATGTCTATGTGGTGGTTGTTTACTATGTTGTTTGATTCTTTCCGGTGTTGCTTCTTCGGGTTGGTTCCGTTAACGTCATGTTTGTGAGGACCTGTTCGACTACGTCCGTTTGTCTTCTTCATGAACTCGTTCTTCTTCCTTGCGGGATTTCAGGCAAGATGACCATACCCTCGAAATCACTTCTATCTTTGCTTGCTAGTTGCTCGCTCTTTTGCTATGCCTATGCTGCGATACCTACCACTTGCTTATCATGCCTCCCATATTGTTAAGCCAAGCCTCTAACCCACCTTGTCCTAGCAAACCGTTGTTTGGCTATGTTACTGCTTTGCTCAGCCCCTCTTATAGCGTTGTTAGTTGCAGGTGAAGATTGAAGTTTGTTCCTTGTTGGAACATGGAGATGTTGTTCCTTGTTGGAACATGTTTACTTGTTGGGATATCACATTATCTCTTATTTAATTAATGCATATATATACTTGGTAAAGGGTGGAAGGCTCGGCATTATGCCTGGTGTTTTGTTCCACTCTTGCCGCCCTAGTTTCCTTCATATCGGTGTTATGTTCCCGGATTTTGCGTTCCTTACCCGGTCGGGTTATAATGGGAACCCCTTGACAGTTCACTTTGAATAAAACTCCTCCAGCAAGGCCCAACATTGGTTTTACCATTTGCCACCTAGCCTTTTTCCCTTGGGTTAGGCCAGCCCAAGGGTCATCTTTATTTTAAACCCCCGGGCCAATGCTTGTCTAAGTGTTGGTCCAAACTAGAGCCCCTTGCAGCGCCACGTCGGGGAAACTCGAGGGCTGGTTTTAGTTGTACGGATTGCTTATTCGGTGTTGCCCTGAGAACGAGATATGTGCAGCTCCTATCGGGATGTCGGTGCATTGGGTGGTCTTGCTGGACTTGTTTTACCATTGTCGAGATGTCTTGTAACCGGGATTCCGAGTCTGATCGGGCCTTCCCGCTAGAAGGAATATCCTTCGTTGACCGTGAGAGCTTGTGGTGGGCTAAGTTGGGACTCCCCTGCAGGGATTTGAACTTTCGAAAGCCGTGCCCGCGGTTATGGGCAGATGGGAATTTGTTAATGTCCGGTTGTAGAAAACCTGAAGTTGACCTTAATTAAAATACATCAACCGCGTGTGTAACCGTGATGGTCTCTTTCCGGCGGAGTCTGGGAAGTGAACACGGTGTAGGAGTCATGCTTGACGTAGGTTGTTCTAGGATCACTTCTTGATCATAGTTGTTCGACCGTGCTTTTGCCTTCTCTTCTCGCTCTCTTTTGCGAATAGGTTAGCCACCATATATGTTAGTCGCTTGCTGCAGCTCCACCTCATACCTTTACCTTACCCATAAGCTTAAATAATCTTGATCGCGAGGGTGTAAGATTGTTGAGTCCCCGTGACTCACAGATACTTCCAAAACCAGCTTGCAGGTGCCGTTGAACCGAGCAGGTGACGCAACCAAGCTCAAGGAGGAGCTCGATGAAGATCTTGTCCTTTATGTTGTTTCGTTCTAGTTGATCAGTAGTGGAGCCCAGTTGGGGTCGATCGGGGATCTGTGTAGCTTTTGGGGTAGTCTTCTTTTATTTTCGTTCCATAGTCGGACCTTGATTGTATTTGGATGATGTAATGCTTTATTCATGTAATTGTGTGAAGTGGCGATTGTAAGCCAACTATGTATCTCTTTCCCTTATGTATTACATGGGTTGTGTGAAGATTACCTCACTTGCGACATTGCTTTCAATGCGGTTATGCCTCTAAGTCGTGCTTCGACACGTGGGAGATATAGCCTCATCGAGGGCGTTACAGTGGGGTTGTGTGAGAGAGATACAAACCTAGAGAGATATAGTGTGTGGGTTCTTGAGATTTTTTTGTGTGTGTGTGTGGGGGGGGGGGGGTCAATCAAAAAATTTAACATATGCAATGTGTGTGAAATAGAGTCCTGGATATAACATATATATAGAGGGGGCGATCCACGAGAAGAGAGTGGAGGTATCATTGGCTTGAGGTATCCATAGAATCTAAGAGAGGGATGATGTGTGTGTGTGTGTGCGCGCGCGCAATTGATAAAGAGTGCCATCGAATTTGTGTGTGCCCATGTCAAAGATATAGAGTGGCTGGCCTACTGGAACGTGAGATGGGACATGTGCAGTTTGTCTCTGTGGCATGGATACCTACATGCAGCGCTCGACTATCGGTGTGTGGTGGGGGAAGAGGGAGGCCCAATTAACTATAGAGGTACAATGGCTGGTATATGTGTGGAGGAGGAGAGAGGCCTACCTCATGTATTAAGGAGATCGATCTGCCTCATGTATTAATGGAGATCGATCAGCATCCATGCATATGTGCAGGAGATGAATAAGGTTGGGAGAGAGACAGAGCTAGAGTGTTGGAGGGGGTGGTAGTGGAGTTGCTTCTAGCAAATGGTGGGATAGGCTTGCTAGACAAACGGAGGGCACGCCCTCAATATCAATAAGAGAGGAGATGGCTGCTTGTTGTCTGTGCACGTGCGTTTAAGAGACGGGTCAGGAGGCATGCACGAATGATGAGGGGGGACGGTGTGGCTGTGGTAAGAAGACGTAACTACATAGGAAGATCAATCGCCCTTTGTAAGAGAAAGGAGAGACATAACTTGTGTGGTACGTCGATCGATGGGGGGGTAGTTAAAGTCGATCTAGGTATATGTTGGGAGATCGATCGGTATACATGCATGTGTGTGTTAGAAGAAAATGAGGCATGAGGAGAAGGATAGAGAGAGAGGGATGCATGTAGGAGGTGGTACGAGAGGCATACTATATCAAGGGGGAGGAGTGTGCGAGTACGAGAACGATGAAAAGAGTGGTGGGAGTGAGGCATGGACGGTGACAAGAGAAGAGGGGAAGCTTGTGTTTGTGCTAGGCACACCTGGCTAGAGAGGCATATCGATCGATGTGTGCCGTAAAGAAGGAGCTGGGGGGCCTACACACACCGTGGGTGAACGACCTAAAGTGAAAAGACGAATTTGCGCGATGGAGCTAGAGAATGCCGAGGGAGGGTGAGAGGGATGCGGGCGTGTGCATGCACAAGAGAAAGTTAGCGCTAGCTACAAAGATAAGAGGGTTGTGTGGGTGTAAAAGACGAATAGAGATCATATATACTTCATTATAAAAAGCGAATTTGGATATTTGAAGAATTTATCATAGTGTTTCAAATCGACGGATGTGTGAATATATATAACGGTGATACACTTGGTGTGGTTATGAACATGGTATACTACATTTAATATGTTTTATCTCTACTCTTATAAAAAACAGAGTTGTTGATGATGGTGTGCCTGCCATCCTGCATTATAGGCCGTTTGATTTATATCTGGCGGATAGCAAGGAAACTATGATGGTTGAAGTTGGCAACAATCATGATTGTAGATTCTTATTGAAATAGAGAAATGAATTCAAATTTAGTTCAAATTGCAGCGGTAGTATAGACATTTGGAATGCACTAAAATGTTGGTATGAGTAGGTTACATGCATTATACAGCAAGCAAAAAAATTTAATCGGACATAACATGGATTCATACTCCCTCCTTCCATCTATAAAGGGCGTAATGAGATTTTTAAGACCGCCTTTGACTATTGACAAGATTAATAGTACATGACATGCACAATGTGAAAATTATATCATTGAAAGAACCTTTCATAGACGAATTTAACGGTGTGCTTTGTGTAAGTTGCATGTCATATATCATTGCTCTAATATTTGGTCAAAGTTAGCATCGAAAAACGCATTAGGCCCTATATAGATGGAAGGAGGGAGTAGCTTTGAATAGCATTTGTATAGTAAAACGGGGCAAGACTCTCTCTTTGTGTGGTGTGAATAGTTTTATTTTTTTCGTTTTCTGTTTGGTTGAGGGAAGTGCGAATTGATTTGGTACGTACAAGTACAATATTACTACACGTTAGGCTTGTCCCTAAAATTCAACCCGCGTCTTGTTATATCCCGAAAATTCAGATATCGTGCTCCCAAAATTGGCGCCTTCACAACCCGTGCCTTGCTATCCTGAAATTACAACGCGCGCGAAAACTCCCTCCAGCTGCCAAATCCCGACACGCGAAATCCCCCTTCTAACCCTGAGCCGAAAGGGCCGCTAGTTCAAATCGGTGGGGGGTACTTTTGTAACACACCCTACATTTTGGACAAGCACGTTCCTAAGTCATACTTCACCCCCTCCCATCGCCCCCTTTTCGCCATTCGAAATCCCAGGCCGCCATAACCTCTCCGCTCCAGTCACGAAACCCCACCCTCCTCCATCCGCCACATCACCGCTGCCCAGCTGGAGCCTCTTCCCTGACGATGTCGTCCAGCGCAACAGCTCGACGTCCCTCGTCCACCTACCCGGATGAGGATCTGTCGTCCATCTCGCCGTCTCGCCGGTTCAGCCGCCCCGTCCTCCACCTCCAAGGAGCTGCTCCGATGATCGCCTCGTCTATCGCGGCTGCTCCATCCCCACAACGCCGCCTTAACCTGCTCCACTGGAACCGCAACATCCTCACCGACTCCTTGGACGAAGCCGAGGCCTACTCGGCGCCAGCAAAGAGGTTGTACACTCATCGCATCGCACCTTCTCCTTAAGTCGACCTCCCGGCGCTGACGGTGCTCCATCCCGCACCCCCATGGAGCGGCTACCTTGAAGCCGGTGCCGCGGGCGACATCTCCACGGCGGCTCTCGCCAAGTGCGAGGCCCCTTCGGTGGCGGCGTCCATACAAGCCGGTTCTGTTGCTGCTCCGGCTCTCGCTCGATCGCTCGCTCTCCCAGCTGTTGCTGCTGGTCTCCCCCTCGCTCGTGCTGCTGCTCTGCTCCGATTAAGCCACACTTCAGTCGACTAAATCGACTTTTGGGTCAGTCGATTTTCAGGGGTTGGGGGGGGGGGGGGCTCGCCGGAGTTAAGGAAGAACCACCCGCAGTGGGGACGGGGGCTCGCCGGAGAGGTACCCCACTATCTATCTTAGGGTTCAGGGTGGGGGGCGGGGGGCCTAGAGGGCTGGCCGGGGCGGCGGTGGCGAGTTGTTTCGGGGCGGTGAGGCGGCGCTGGGGCCGGCGGTTTGGCCGGTGGTGGCTGGCGGCTCAGGGGGGTGCAGGTTGAAGATGAACTGCAGGCCCTCCCTAAACTACATGTCAAGTGCCTCTCTGCTACCATTGCGTTCAGTTTTGACAGTAGCATTCAGATTCCACAGTAAATTTCAGTTTCGACAGTTAAGTTCAGAGTCAACAGTTTTTACCTCATCTGTTGTAGTCAGGTGGTTTTTGGTGATGTTAATTTTACATCCATTTTGCATCATCTATTGGAGATGCTATTAGAATCCCACTTGAGATTCATGATGTCTTTCTTGTGTTGCTTCAGTCTTGACGTCTTACGGCTCACCGGAGCTGCTCCAACGACAGAACGATTCGTCACAACAGAGCAGTGCCCTGGACGCCGTCTATAGATTCCTCAGATCTTCCTCCACACCTCCGACAGCCACCTCTGCCTCAACTGCTTCAGCGACCAACCCAATGATGCCGAGGTCGACACGGCTACGGCAAAGAGGTTGTACACTTGTTGCATCACTTATTACTATACATTCACGTCGATCCATTAGGGCTATTTTGGTTCAACGGAAAAACATCGATCCACTGGTTGTTACCATCACTCTAAATTTCTGCATGCTCTCCTTACATAATCTCACCATATTTTTTCGTATGCATGTCAGATATTGTACACAGTCATGCTGAACATGTAGAGAAAAAGAGAAGAGTTTTGCGTGGCAATACAATGTCATACAGACATCGCTCCATGGTGGGTTCAATGGCAAACCCTCCCCACCCCTCTTTAGATTGTAATCTAGAGGAAGATATCTGTTCTGAGGCGGATTCGGACACCGCTGACCACTCCTATTTACCCCCCAAGGTGTTTGCTCTACCTTGGCATGATGATGTTAGACATATCATGCATATGTTGCCTTGCAGTGCCTACTTTTGACATCATATATGTCATCTGCTTAGTTTAGACATGTTCTATAATTCCACCTGTTTAGTTTCTATATCATATATGGGAATTATGCAGTCTCACGTCTTTTAGCCAGCCATAATATATGTGAAATGTGCAATGCCATCCTGTTTAACCAGGCATCATATATTTGAATGATATCTTGCCCATCCTTTTCTTCATTACATTTCCATTTGTCGACAATGTTTGTACATTAAACTACTCTTCCTGTGAATCAGCCATTTGGGTGGGAGATGGAAAAATCTAGAGTGAAAACAAGGCCTTTAGAGGAGACAGTGCTACCTGTCAAAGTAGATCTCTTGTTGGGTCCCGATAGCTCCTCAGAGATGGATTCAGAGACAGATGACCAGTCCTATTCCCCCACTGAGGTGTATGCTCTAACTTGGCACGATTATACTGCTCATATCATGCATACGGTGTCTTGCATTGCATAGTTTAGACATCATATACACAATATTCAACACCATGTTCTTAGTTCAGACATCATATCGAATGCCCTCTGTTTAGCATATAAATCACATATGTGAATTAAATGATGCGATCCTGATTACTTAGATAACATGTAGGTGAATTATGTCATGCGATCCTGTTTAGTTATTCATCATATCTTTGAATTATGTTATGCTATGCTATCCAGTTTAGATAGACATCATATATGTGAAATTATGTCATGCTATCCATTTTAGTTAAAAAATATACATGTCAACTATTTCATGCCCTCTTTTTTCCACACTATCTATTGCATCTGTCTCTCATACAATGTCTGCACATTCAACTATGTTTCCTGTTTATCAGCCATTTGAATTGGAGCGGGTGATGCCAGTATCTAGCGGACTAAAAACACGGTCTTCAAATAAAACAGTGCTACCTCTCGGTGGAGATAGCACCCTGGTTGTACATGCACAAGAACCAGCCCTACCACACATAACCCAAACTCTCGCAGATTGTACCCCTACTACGATGGACAGAGAACCAGCTTCACCCAATCTAACCCCAACCCCAGCCGATAGTAACCCAGTTCCTATTGACACAACACCATCTCCACCACATAGCTCCCAAACAAGAGCAGTTAGTAAGGCAGCTCCAGTGCCCAAAGGGCCAGTACTATCACGGCGAACCCCAACTCTACCAGTTAGTACGCTTATTCCTGTGGAGGAAGCACAACCAGCTAGTCATAGTTTAGCATCTATCGCATTTGATGTTGTTAAATCGTATGTGCGTATCTTCCCATCTTGGAAATATTATACTGAAGATGAAGGAAAATGCCAGTTGCAGGTGTTCGTCCAGGAGTTATGTGTAAGTAATGTTATTCATGGCAATTATTTTGCTTCGTCCCATACATCCTACCTCCATGATGATTATAATACATCAAATTTTCCCATTTTTCCCTATAGAGAAGGACCGATTTGGAAACTCAGGATGAGGTAACCTGTGCTAATACCTCTGCTATCTTCAAGAATGCTTGGTGGCAGTATCAGAATTACCTGAAGAAAACGTACTTCACCGGCAGAGAAACTCATCAAATTCCCTTATGTTCTCCTGAGACACATTTACTGGACGATGACTGGGAACGCCTTGTTCTGTACTGGTACCGAACCAAGAATGTGGTAAGGTCTATGAGCTCATTATCTATTTTAAGTATTATATTCTTGTGTCTTACTGTACTCTGTTCATGTAGAACAAGTGCCTAAACCTAAAGAACAACTGTTCTAATTTAAGATTCCATTGCTACCATAGGACATAGATATATGTTTGTTTGATGCTTTTACTATGTACTAGTACTTGGCAATAGAAGACTTGGTAGTTTAATCCTGTCCACCTTACTAATGAACTGGTTCACCGAAATGAGTTTCATATACTAGTACATGCTAAACTTGTTATGTGTCTGCTTGTTTCTTCTTTTAGAATGCTGACAAAATATTGGGGAAGAGTGCCTTATTAAACAACGATAAAGGAAGTAATGCAGATAAGGTTCAGGATAGTGGCACATCCTGTCTTGGTTTAGTGTTGTAGTTACTGGCCACTACCGCTTGCACAAGCTATTCAAACTCACTGTCTGAATCAGTTCGGTTTCTTGAGTCTCAACTACAAGGTGAAAGACATCGATCAGCTATGCTGCGACAAGAAGCGGAAGGACTGCGGAAGTCCCTAGAGCATTCAGATGCATACTTTCTGGTGCAACAGCAAGCGTTGGAGGATTTTAGCACCAAATAGGACAAAGCTAATCAGCTTGCTAAGCTTATTGCCAGCATGGTGGATACCCAGGATAACGTTTCTTGAGCTCTTCTGAAGTTGTTTCAGTTATGCTCTTGTTTTGCTGTCGCGTTTATTTGCACTGGTGGCTAATTTTGACGGCCAGTGTATATGATATGCTGCTTTGTTCCCTATATTTGCACTGGTGGCGAACCTTGATGCCCAGTGGATGTAATATGTGTAATAGCCGTGATAGCCTAGCGTTAGTTGCTTGCTTAGTTATTTCCTTGTTGTCTTGTTTATTTGTTTGCTTGTAGTCATTGCAGTTCTTTTTCCGCGGTTAACTAGTGGCTGCAATAACCTATTTTTTAAAACTAGGCCACAATAACCATGGGCTAATATTTACTGTAGTGACACTGGGCCTCCTACGGGCCGTAGAAATAGTGGGCCTTCTACGGGCCGTAGAAACAGTAGGCCTTCTACGGGCCGTAGAAACAATGGGCCTTCTACGGGCCATATCATCAATGGGCCTTATACGGGCCGTATGATCGATTGGCCAAACATGGGCCAATAACAGGCCGCATTATGGCCGTAAACGGGCTAGAGTTGGAATCGTCCGTTCATGGGCCGACCGTAACGGGCCACCGTTAATAGGCCGTATTTGATGACGCTATGAAAACGGCCCAACGTATTAACGGACCACAAACGGGCTGACTGTAACCACGGGCTGAATTTGGCCCACAAGCAGAAAATGACAGTAACGGGCCGTAAGTAAACGAATGCTGGAAATGAGCCCAAGAATAAATGGGCTCTGAGAAGGCCAAAAGATAACATGGGCTGGAAACGGCTCAACGGAATAACGGGCCGTTAATGGGTATAAAGTGATATACCGAGAAGGCCGAAAGATAACATGGGCTGGAAACGGCCCAACGGAATAACGGGCCGTTAATGGGTATAAAGTGATACACTGTTCATTACGGGCCAGTTTCACCACAGACCGTTAATGGGTGTAAAGTGATACACTATTCATTACGGGCCAGTTTCACCACGGGCCATTAATAGTCCAAGAGTTACATAGGGCCTCATATGGGCTGAAAGACGTCATGGGCCATACATGCGCCAGAAGTGAAAACGGGCTGGAATCATATTGGATGGCCTAGATGACGCTACTGGGCCTAATTTGGATAGGGCGTAACGGGCCTTGGGTTAGCGGACTGTAAATGGGCTATATGCGAACAGGCCATTAACAGGCTTTCCATGGGCCGGCCCGCCACCTTTTGACCAAGTCAAACGGTCAGGCCTTTTTACAGGAATGGGCCTCTATTGGGCCGTGCCACGTGTTGACGTATCATAGGCGCCTATCTGACCCACTGACGAGCTGACACGTGTTTCGTCCGGCCAATAACAATTTTACACGTGGAAATTTCCCATTGGTCGGGGTTGTTAATGGGTTATCGGATCCAAAACCCGACCCGATAGCTTAACGGCGTTCCGTTACGGTGGATGCCACGTGTCGGTCACCCTTGACGAAAGCACTTCTGTGACACATGATTTATCGTCATGGAAGTGGACACTTCCGTGATGAAAATTTTGGTAATGTCATGGAACACTTCTACGACAGCATAGGTATGACTATCTTGATTCCGTCATAAATTTGTCATGGATGTACATGCATGACAAAAAAAGCGACCTACTGTGACAAACACGTATCATCATGGAAGTGTATTTTTTTGTAGTGCATGTCCCTTGTTACCATCAACCTTAGACGCACAGTTTGGGACCCCTACCCGAGATTCGTCGGTTTTGACACTGACAGGTGCCAGGCGAAGATATCCTAGTTCTCGCACAGGAACGCTCATAGTGCAACGTCGATCATTGGGTCCAGCTGTGCCCCGATGGAAGCTGTCTTCTTGGGGTCCATCGGGTGGACTTGAAATTTGACTATTGCTGGTTTGAAGGAGGTGGACTTGGGATGTTTATCACGGATTGCGTCGTCCCTATCCACCGTAGAGCATAGTGCGGTTAACTCTTCGGCCGCAAGGGCCTCAGACAGTGCCTCGAGGGCTAGGGATGCTGTTTTGTTTTCAGTGCGAAGGGCTATGTCCGGATCACTAGCAAGAGTGATAATACCATTAGGCCCGGGCATCTTGAGCTTCATATACCTGTCATGAGGTATATCTTGAAAGCGTGTGAATATATCTTGCCCCAATAGGGCATGATATCCACTGTTGAAAAGGGACACTTGGAAGGTTATCTCTTCAGACCGATAGTTCTCCGGCGTGCCGAATACCATATCAAGTGTAATTTCCCCCGCGCATCGTGCCTCCCAGCTGGGAATGATCCCTCAGAAGGTTGTATTACTATGCTTGATGCGGATCTTGTCTATTTCCATTTTGTTCAGTGTGTCCTTGTAGATGAGGTTTAGTTCGTTGGCACCGTCCATGAGAACTTCAGTGAGCCGAAAGCCATCCTCAATTGGGTTGAGTACCAAGGCGGCTGGTGCCTGGACTAACCGGATTTTTGGTTCGTCACTCGCATTGAAAGTTATGGCCATGTCGTTCCAAGGATTTATTGTTGCGACTTGGCAGACTTCGGCGAGGTCGCGGAGTGCCCTTTTGCGCCGATTATTTGAAGCGAAAGTCTCGAAGACTGTCAATACTCTATGGTCGTCATGTTCCAGGGGGAGTTTCTCCGTGGTGTTTTTGGTGAGGATATCCTCGCCCCTCTTGGCCACTTGCCGGAGTATCCAACATGCTCTAAGGCTGTGGGTTGGTATGGTATCCAGTGTTGTGTGTATTTTGCATGGCCCATCGAGCCATCCCTCCAGAATGGTTCCGCGCCCCGTGATGGGCTTAGATTTCTTTACTATTGGGTTGGGCGCCCGCGAGGGTGCATCATTTTTACCCGGGCGAGGAGTTGAACGGAAACCAGTGGTTCCCAGCGAGCTGCCTGAGCTTTCCAGGCACTTTCCATTTCGCAATATTTCTGTACTATGGTTGCCAAGTCAGCAAAGTGTGACACTCCAAAAATTTTGATTTGGTTTTTATCAAAATCTTTATTTGATTTGAAGAAGGCTATTTAAATTTTTTCTTAAGAACTCTCCTTCTCAAAACTTTTATGACAAATATTTTGGTACTCTTCTCAACCTTGATTTTTGGTTTTGAGAGATTTTCATTTTGTCTTGACTCTACTCTAGTTATTTTTTTGAAATTTCTTCTATTAAGAAGAAACCCTAGGGATTATGGGTTTATTCTTTTCCCTTTCAAATTTCCTCTTTTGCCATGTCACATTTTGACATAGCATTCCAAAACCCCTCCCTGCCTTGGATCAAGTCAAGACTCCCACCTCCAGCAAGTTTCAAACCAATTTTTATTTTTATTCCATTTATTTAATCCTCAAAACTATTTCTGCCATTATTTATGGACCTAGGTGATTTACAAAGGAAGTACCATATTTCTTTTGAGTTTTGATCCCAAACCAACTCCTCTGTCTAGTCCTTAGTACCCTCAACCTAGATCCATCAAGATCCACTTGTCCTCAATTCAAATATTTCAAAATTTGCCCGCTACAAGTTTGGACCAGAAATGGCATTTTTGGTGAAATTCATATTTTTCTTTTTCCAAAAATTCTGAAATAATTCATGCAGCTTCCAGATACACCAAGAGGCCACCTCACCAAAGATCAGCTCCAGAAAAATTTCCCACATGCCAAAATCATTTCATCGAGCACCTGGCATGCACTGTTGCTGTTCAAATTCAGAAAGTTCAGACATTCAGTGTTTCTGTTTTGCCGTCAGTGTTGTTTTCTTCAGAGCACGGCGTCGATCTCGCCAGTAACTGCAGTGACGCCTTGCTCCCTGTTCGGCCTCCTTATCCAGAGCGCCGCACACTCATTTGTTCGGGCACCATCGTCGGTGGTGACGTGTCTTGCCGACGCCGGCAGCTTCTGCAGTGGCAGAGCCACCCGTGGTGGCCAGCAGGGATCAGCACCACCTTTCCGCGCCGTCCAGCACCGCCCAAGCCAGCCGTGGCCTCCGCGTGGCTGTCCGCTTGCCTGTGCACGCTGCGGCACCGTCACCGTGGCCTGAGCAGCACAGAGCGTGCTCTCTGCCGCCGATGAGTCCTGTTAGCTGTTTCGTCGAGAACGTGGAGTACCACCCAAGGCAGGCCAAGCTTAGCACTTGAACGGAACTAGTGGACCATCGCGGTGATGCTTAGCCCCCTAAACCACCTAACCGACCTCTGCCTCGCCGTAATCATCACCGGCGTTATCCCGTTCTCGGCCACTGCCTCGGATCGGCTATAAAAGGAGCCCCCGAGCTCGTTCTCGACCCAGCGCCACACCCCCACCTCACCAGAGCCCCGCCTAGCCACTAGGAGGACCCCGAGGAGGTCACCTTCCCCGACTCCGGCCGCCCCGATCCGCCTCGGGCTCCGGCTTGATTCACTCAAGTGAGGCCATCCCCGCCTCGCAAACAGTGTCAGCAACCCTCTAGTGCACCCAGTACCCTAACCCGAGCCTCAATTCGACCTTTGCAGCTCTCCCCGGCGAGATCCACCAACGCCCGAACCACCATCCGCCGGAGTTGAGGCCACCATCGACGTGGTGCTCGCCGATGCTCAACTCCACCACCCACATGTGCGGAAGAACACGGTGAACACGTTGGTACCTTCCGACCCCCCTGCCTCACCGTGGATCGCCGCCGGCGACCACCGCGGCCCTCGGGCGCCAGCGCTCTGTTTTAGTTTTCAAACCCGACGGGTGGGACCTCCCCGTCAGCTTTTTCTCTTTTTCAAAACGTTTTCTGAAAATGCCTTCGGGCAAAATACGTCTTCCCCCTGGACTGACGTATTCTAGACTGAAACATTTTCTATTTTTATAAAGTGAACCCTGGAAACTTTCTGTTTCATTACAGAAAGGTCCCTGGACTAAAACTCTTATAACTTTTAAACAAAAGATGATTTTAACTTGAAACTTTTTCTGTCATATTTATTTTTCTGTCTAGTTTTTTACCATATTTATTTGAAAAATATTTGGGATACTTTTTGTGTGCGCATGGTATTCACGTAGTATCCGATTTTCTTTTAATACGTAGATACCGGAAGGAGTAAGGGAGACGCGAACTTTACCGAGCTAGACTCCGACTTCTCCGAACCAGGCAAGCATGTTTGAACCTTTGATATGATGAGTGTTTTGCATGGTTGCTTGAGTAGTTTTTCTCATGGCATGTTTATATAAGCATTTGTGAATGTTATGTGCATGCAAGGCAAGCTACCTGTGAGCTTCGAAGTTTGATGTGTCCTTATGATGATAAGGCAACACGATCATGTGGTGACATGATGGGTTGCAAGCTGGTATTGTTGAAGCATGCCAGTCTTATGCCAACCATTAAACCCAGTTCTAACGTGGGTCAAGTCTCGATCCCGTTCGTTTCCCCTTCGTGCTGCCACATGTTTTCTACAAAGAGTGTGGTTTAGTAAGTTGTAAACCTCTTTCCTGGTACACACCAAACAGAGAGACCGCGATGAGGGTCCCATGGCCCTGGATTAAAGCCAGTCATCCGGTCAGGGGGCATGGGTGTTTCCGGTTGGGACCGAGAGGGGGGCACCCCTTAGAGCGCGTGATATAAATTTGATCCCATGCTATTCGAGGTTGTGGCCTCCCCGTTTTAAGGTTTTTCTTGAAAGTTGCCGAGGGTGATTCCTGGCAACAGAATGTGGAATGGGTGTGTACTGGTTAGACGTGTTTCTTCTAAAACACCGTAAACGGAACTAGTCCTTGTGACTACCGAAATCCGTTGGTTGTGGTAAAGAGTACAAACTCTGCAGAGTCAAAACCATCCGAGTATCCATGTCCATGAGCAAGGACTTGGACATCATCTCCGTGTCAGTCTCAGCCTCAGTGGCAAATCTCAGTTTCAACCCCAGTGGCAGTCTCCGGAGAATGAATTTAAAACCGAGAGTGGTAAACTCGGCTGAAGGTTATTTATGTGAATGGACTAACCAGTATATTATTATATGCTGAGTATTTCCTTGCGATGATTTAAATTCATGAGCTATTTAAATTCAAATGATAAACTATAAGCCCTTTATGTGATGTCGCTCAGACGTCCAACTGTGGCATCATTGTCATTTACTTTTCAATATAAGCCCTTTTTGTGATGTCGCTCAGACGTCCGACTGTGGCATTATTGTATTTACTTTTCAATATAAGCCCTTTATGTGATGTCGCTCAGACGTCCGACTGTGGCATTATTGTTACTTACGTTTCAATATAAGCCCTTTTTGTGATGTCGCTCAGATGTACGACTGTGGCATTATTGTATTTACTTTTCATTATAAGCCCTTTATGTGATGTCACTCAGACGTCTGACTGTGGCATTATTGTTACTTACGTTTCAATATAAGCCCTTTATGTGATGTCTCTCAGACGTCCAACTATGGCATCATTGTCATTTACTTTTCAATATAAGCCCTTTTTGTGATGTCGCTCAGACGTCCGACTGTGGCATTATTGTATTTACTTTTCAATATAAGCCCTTTATGTGATGTCGCTCAGACGTCCGACTGTGGCATTATTGTTACTTACGTTTCAATATGAGCCCTTTATGTGATGTCGCTCAGACGTCTGACTGTGGCATTATTGTTATTTACTTTTCAATATAAGCCCTTTATGTGGTGTGGCCTCGACGCCCGACTACGGCATGTTAAATTTATTTTCACCTTTCGAGGCGTCGCTTCAGACACCCGATCGGTCTTTAGTTATTTTTATTGGGATTTCGGGAGGACTACCGCCTAATTTCCTCTTATTTATCGTGTAGTGCAAATCTATTATTTGATTGTGCATACTAACCTTCTGATGTGCATCATGTTTACATTTGTTATATCTTATGTCCGAACTGTCTTGCAAGTACATTCAATGTACTCACCTGGCTTGTTGATTTGGCCAGATGTTGACGAAGGTGATCTTATGGATGAAGAGTTCGATAGCGAGTACGACGCCTAGAGGAGTCCCAGTCAGTCACGTGCGATCCTGGAGTTGTTCACTTGTATTATACACGCTTCCACCACCCAAATAAAATCATCAAGCCTCACTCCGACGCTTGATGAGCTGTAAGATTTCAGAGTCATGTCACCCACCTCCCGGTGACATATCCACCACCACCTTTATTACGAGTCAGTAGTTATGCCACCCTACCCTTGTGCCATATCCGCCTTTATGTATAATATAGGCATGCTTGTAATAAATTGTTGAGCATCCTCAGCTCAACCATGTATGATATTTAGTACTGCTGGATTTCTGTATCAAGATTTTGTCTGCCAGTAAGAAGAATTCTTCTGTACTGGTCAACACAAAGGTAGGCTTTTCAATAAATGTTTTATTGGAAAGGCGGTCCTGACAACCTTGGTATCAGAGCCAGGCTGACTGTAGGAAGCCACTAGGTGCGACAACTAATCGGTTCTTAGCTTACTTTATTATTCTGCATATTGTAGTAAATTTTCTGTTGGTCATCATAAATTTATGATTTGACTATTCAGGATTTTGTCTACTTTTGTAGATGGCGAGCAACGTTTGTGAGTCACAGGTGTTCGCCAATGTTCCTGAGGGGTTTATCAAGCTCCTCATCTCCATCACCAAGATCGCGATCGGGCCATCAGTCCGTCCGGAGTACACACTCTACCGACACAAGCTTAGCGATAGTTTGTCTATGTACCAGGCCTCAGTTCAGTTCAAGGGTGGACGCGCTGAGTTCCGCCGCTTCCGATTCGTCGGGAGGGCCATGCCTATGGAGAGGCATGCCATGCAGATGGCTGCCCGTGAGGCCATAGCCCGCCTCCGGGATGTTCTTCCTTCAATGAAGACTCATCGTTACCGCTGCCTTCCATGCCATGTGCCATACACCTGCCATTATGCATTCGCTTGCGCCAGGGGAGAAAGAGATGAGGCTATTGAGATGCTTGTTGAGTACCTCAAGGCACTTGAGGCAGCTTTCGATCGTGGACGACCTCGTAGCTGCTCGTATGGATTCCATCCATGGATGCTCCGCCAACAGGAGGGAGCTCCTCCACATGGCACCACCACTGACGTTCGTCTCGTCCTCAGCATCATACACACCGTCCATCTTAGCCACCGCTCGCCGCCTGCCTACCACTGAGGAGTTTGACCAGGTCATTGCTCCTACTCCCGTCAGAGCTGCACCACCTACCGCGCCTGCACCAGCTCCTCAACCCAGTACTTCGCGCCTTGAGCCTATTAGCGAGGAGGAGATTGAGTCTCCAGCATCACTGGGTCTTACCCTCGGTAGGCCAAAGGAAGTCTTCACCATCTCCGACTGAGTACGCCTAGCAGCAGTGTGATGTGCCAGCTTGTATGATATGTTTATATGTACATAGGTTTGGTGAGAAGTAGTTTGTGTGCACATCATGTAGGATCTCGGTGAAGTGCACTAGCCTAAATAACATGTCAGGAATGTGTAAGCACATCCTGAGTGATGTATTGTATAATTATGGCTTGCATGTAAGATATGTACGGAGCGGTCCTTCTCCATGCGCGATCAAGTGTTTTCTTGAAAAATGTTGGAGTTCTTAAAATTTCCGCCTTTTCAAAATTATTTATTTTTATGACACAATTTTCTCATGAGTTTGCAAAATTACCCCAGAGTGAAAAATGCCTCGTCCTTGGACTCGTTCCATGCCAAACCCGCCGGAAGAAAATTATGGTGGCCAGACTAGTAACAATTTCACACAGGGACAGTCAAGTCAGCAAGGCAGTGAAACAACATTTACTCAAGTATGCCGCCTTTATGAGCAAAGCCAGCAGCAGCACCAGGAAATGATGAACCATGTTATCAATATGGGGAATCATCGTGAGCCATATCAGTAGGACTCTAAATTGTCTGAATTACAGAAGACGCGTCCCCCAACGTTCTCTCACACTGGTAAACCTCTTGAGGCTGATGATTGGCTTCGAGACATTGAGAGGAAGCTGATTATTGCATAGTGTTTAGACCGTGAGAAGGTACTTTATGCACCTCACTATCTCACGGGAGCAGCCGCGTCATGGTGGGAGAATTTCCTACACATGCACCCGAATGAAAACAGTATCACTTGGGAAGATTTTAAAGAAGGATTTCGTGGGGCGCACATTCCCAGAAGCATTATGAAGATCAGTAAAAGGGAATTTGAAGACCTCAAGTAGAGAAGCATGACAGTGACTGACTACAATAGTCAGTTTACCCTATTATCTCGTTATGCCAAAGAAGAACGTATGACGGAGAACAAAAAGATGGAGAAGTTTCTGGATGGTCCGGCACCAGCACTTAAATGCCACCTGGTTGTACACACCTTTCCAGACTTCAAAACGCTTGTGGACGAGGCCATTACATTGGAAAATGAGCGCCACAGCTTGGAGGAATTTTGCAAGCGGAAAAGGGACCAGGTTACTCATGCTCGCAACAACCGGCACAAGACTGACCCTCAGAAGATTGGAGCAAACCGACACACAACCAATGTTCTGCGGCCAATCAAAAATTTTCACGCAAGGAACAAGGATTTTACGTATCAACCAGGCGTCACTTGCTACGCTTGTGGGGAGGAAGGACACTATGCTAAACAGTGCCCAAAGCCAAGAAACTCGGCCCCAAAACCGAACAACAATGGGAACAATTCAGCACCCAAGCGCAACAACTTCAACCCCAACAACAATCACAAGAAGGGTCACCTGAACCATGTGACCAAGGAGGAAGCACAGAATGCCCCGGATATCATACTCGGTACGTTCCCTGTCAACACAATACCTGCCATGGTTTTGTTTGATTCTAGAGCTTCTCACTCGTTCATTTCGAAGAGTTTTGCTTTGCAACATGATTTTTCGATGCTCCCTTTGGAAAAATCCATGATCATCAAGTCCCCTGGGAATAAGCAAATCACTCAGAGTTACTGTCAAGGTGTGGTTATTGATCTCAGAGGACTAAAGTTTCAAGCAAACCTCATCGTATAGGAAAATAAAGGACTGGAGGTTATCCTAGGAATGGATTGGTTAACCACCAACAAAGGGTTTATCGATTGCTTCGACCGGACTGTAATCCTCACTCATCATCACGGGAAGACAATAAAAGTCGCAGCTCAAGAAAGACTAGGATCATGACAACCAAGATTGAACAAGGTAGACACCTCAGAGTTAAGCAAAGTTCCAGTGGTGTGTGAGTTCCCTGACGTTTTTCCCGAAGAACTACTCGGCATGCCGCCAGACCGGGAAATAGAGTTCAGCATTGAACTAGCACCTGGAACCACCCCCATCTACAAGAAACCCTATAGGATGGCACCCTCCGAGTTGGTAGAATTAAAGAAGCAAATAAAAGAATTGTTGGACAAAGGATTTATACGAGCCAGTTCCTCACCTTGGGGTTCACCAGTATTGTTTGCCAAGAAAAAGGATGGGACACTGAGATTATGCATAGACTATCGAGCACTCAATATGGTCACCATCAAAAATAAATATCCGATGCCACGGATAAATGATTTATTTGACCAGCTCGCACAAGCCAAAGTTTTCTCAAAAATTGATTTAAGGTCAGGATATCATCAATTAAAAGTACGGACAGAAGATATCCCTAAGACAACATTCACCTCCAGATACGGACTATATGAGTTTACTATAATGCCGTTTGGACTAACAAACGCCCCCGCATATTTTGTCCACCTCATGAACAAAGTGTTTATGAAATTTATGGACAAATTTGTTGTGGTGTTCATTGCCGACATTCTGGTATACTCTAAGACACCAGAAGAGCATGCAGAACATCTCAGGATTGTACTGGGAGAGTTAAGGAAACACCAATTATACGCCAAATTCAGCAAATGTGAATTTTGGTTAAGACAGGTTGGTTTTCTAGGCCACGTATTGACCCAAGAAGGTGTTGCTATGGACCCAGAAAAAGTCAAGGCCGTACTTGGCTGGAAACCACCAGCCAACGTAACGGATGTCCGAAGTTTTCTGGGAATGGCTGGATACTACCAAAGGTTTATTGAGGGATTCTCCACCATAGCGAAACCAATGACACAGTTACTCAAGAAGGAGAAGAAATTTGTGTGGACTGAAGCTTGCGAGAAGAGTTTCCAAGAACTCAAGAAGAAATTAACAACCGCACCAGTGTTAGTTATACCAGACATACACAAAAGTTTTGAAGTGTATTGTGACGCATCCCGGAAAGGCCTCGGATGTGTGCGGATGCAAGAAGGCAAGATTGTCGCATATGCTTCGAGACAACTTCGAAAGCATGAAGAAAATTATCCCACTCATGACTTAGAATTGGCAGCAGTCATTCATGCACTCAAAGAGTGGAGACATTTCTTTCTTGGAAATCGTTGTGAAATATATACAGACCACAAAAGTCTCAAATATATTTTCACACAGCCAGAGCTCAATTTACGGCAACGGCGCTGGTTGGAATTGGTGAAAGATTATGATGTGGACATCCACTACCATCCGAGAAAAGCAAATGTAGTGGCAGATGCTCTTAGTCGAAACCCCAGCTCGGACAACAACCGTCTACAAGACTTGAGACCTGAATTTCAACAGGAGATCGCCAAACTCAACTTGATGATGGTCATGGAAGGCACTGTGTCAAATTTGGAATTACAACCCACCCTGGTGGAGCAGCTTAAGAAAGCTCAGCATGGACACCCCAGCATCGAAGGCATAAAAAGGAAAGTGAGTATGGGCAAAGCCTCAGAATTCGTTGTAGACGATGAGGGAATATTATGGTACGGAGACAGACTTTGCGTGCCAAATATAGAGGGCCTCAAACAACAAATCCTAACCGAAGCCCACACCACTCCATATTTGATCCACCCTGGAGGAACCAAAATGTATAAGGACATTCAGGAAAGATTTTGGTGGCACAATATGAAGAGGGATATAGCCACCTTCATTGCATGTTGCGATTCTTGTCAACGCATAAAAGCCGAGCACCAAAAACCAGCCGGACTACTACAGCCAAACAGGATACCTGAGTGGAAATGGGACGAAATTGGGATGGATTTCATTGTCGGACTACCTCGGTCACAACACGGAAATGATGCTGAGGGAGTCCTGGATTATGGGGTGTTCGGATAGCCGGACTATGCCTTCAGCCGGACTCCTGGACTATGAAGATATAAGATTGAAGACTCCGTCCTGTGTCCGGAAGGGACTTTCCTTGGCGTGGAAGGCAAGCTTGGCGATACGGATATGAAGATCTCCTACCATTGTAACCGACTCTATGTAACCCTAACCCTATCCGGAGTCTATATAAACCGGAGGGTTTTAGTCCGTAGGACGACATACACATCAACAATCATACCATAGGCTAGCTTCTAGGGTTTAGCCTCCTCGATCCCGTGGTAGATCTACTCTTGTACTACCCATATCATCAATATTAATCAAGCAGGACGTAGTGTTTTACCTCCATCGAGAGGGCCCGAACCTGGGTAAAACTTCGTGTCCCTTGTCTCCTGTTACCATCCGGCCTAGACGCATAGTTCGGGACCCCCTACCCGAGATCCGCCGGTTTTGACACTGACAGATGCCATATGGGTCATCACCGATAGATTAACCAAGGTGGCACACTTCATCCCAGTGAAGACAACCCACACCACTCAGAAGCTTGCCAAGATTTATCTCTCCTGTATAGTTTGTCCGCATGGAGTTCCAAAGACTATAATATCCGACAGAGGCACTCAGTTCGTCTCGAAATTCTGGGATCATTTACAACAGGCTCTGGGAACTTAGCTAGCATTCAGTACAGCCTACCACCCCTAGACTGATGGACAAACTGAATGCGTAAACCAAATTCTAGAGGACATGCTGAGAGCATGTGTCCTCACCTATGGAACCAGTTGGGAAGAAAGCCTGCCATATGCCGAGTTCGCATACAACAACAGTTACCAATCCAGCCTACAAATGGCACCTTTTGAAGCCCTGTACGGGCGGAGGTGTCGTACTCCTTTAAATTGGTCAGAAACAGGAGACAACCGTATCTTCGGCCCAGACATGCTCAAGGAAGCTGAAGAGAAAGTTAGACTCATTAGGGACCGACTCAAGACAGCGCAAAGCCGACAAAAGAGTTATTACGATCAGAAGCACCGTGAAGTCAGCTTTGAACCCGGTGAATATGTGTACCTACGAGTATCCCCTATGAGGGGCCTGCAATGGTTCAAGGTGAAGGGAAAGCTAGCACTAAGATTTATTGGACCCTTCTGTGTGGTTGCACGGAGAGGCACCATAGCCTACCAGCTAGACCTACCCAAGGAGCTGTCAGACGTCCACGACATGTTCCACGTCTCGCAGTTGAGGAAATGTGTAAGCAACCCAGTGAAGCAAGTATCACATGAGAACATTGACGTGCAACCAGACCTCACCTACAAGGAACGTCCAATAAAGATATTAGAGGAGTCTGAAAGGAGGACCCGTCAGAAAACAATTAAGTTCTTCAAGGTTCAGTGGAGCAATCACACCGAGGATGAAGCGACATGGGAAAGAGAGGACTCTCTCCGGGCAGAATACCCGCACCTATTTGAGGATCAGCTAAAATCTCGGGGACGAGATTTTTCCTAAGGGGGTAGGTGTTGTGACACTCCAAAAATTTTGATTTGGTTTTTATCAAAATCTTTATTTGATTTGAAGAAGGCTATTTAAATTTTTTCTTAAGAACTCTCCTTCTCAAAACTTTTATGACAAATATTTTGGTACTCTTCTCAACCTTGATTTTGGTCTTGAGAGCTTTTCATTTTGTCTTGACTCTACTCAAGTTATTTTTTTGAAATTTCTTCTATTAAGAAGAAACCCTAGGGATTATGGGTTTATTCTTTTCCCTTTCAAATTTCCTCTGTTTCTATGTCACATTTTGACATAGCATTCCAAAACCCCTCCCTGCCTTGGATCAAGTCCAGACTCACACCTCCAGCAAGTTTCAAACCAATTTTTATTTTTATTCCATTTATTTAATCCTCAAAACTATTTCTGCCATTATTTATGGACCTATGTGATTTACAAAGGAAGTACCATATTTCTTTTGAGTTTTGATCCCAAACCAACTCCTCTGACTAGTCCTTAGTACCCTCAACCTAGATCCATCGAGATCCACTTGTCCTCAGTTCAAATATTTGAAAATTTGCCCTCTGCAAGTTTGGACCAGAAATGCCATTTTTGGTGAAATTCATATTTTTCTTTTTCCAAAAATTCTGAAATAATTCATGCAGCTTCTAGATACACCAAGAGGCCACCTCACCAAAGATCAGCTCCAGAAAAATTTCCCACATGCCAAAATCATTTCATCGAGCACCTGGCATGCACTGTTGCTGTTCAAATTCAAAAAGTTCAGACGTTCAATGTTTCTGTTTCGCCGTCAGTGTAGTTTTCTTCAGAGCACGGCATCGATCTCGCCAGTAACTGCAGTGGCGCCTTGCTCCCTGTCCCCCCTCCTTATCCAGAGCGCCGCACACTCGTTTGTTCGGGTACCATCGTCGGTGGTGACGTGTCTCGCCGACGCCGGCAGCTTCTGCGGTGGCAGAGCCACCCGTGGCGGCCAGCACGGATCAGCACCACCTTTCGGCGCCGTCCAGCACCGCCCAAGCCACCCGTGGCCTCCGCGTGGCTGTCTGCTTGCCTGTGCATGCTGTGGTACCGTCATCGTGGCCTGAGCAGCACAGAGCGTGCTATTTGCCGCCGCCGAGTCCCGTGAGCTGTTCCGTCAAGAACGTGGAGTACCACCCAAGGCAAACCAAGCTTAGCACTTGAACGGAACTAGTGGACCATCGCGGTGATGCCTAGCTCCCTAAACCACCTGACCGACCTCTACCCCGCCGTAATCATCGCTGGCGTTATCCTGTTCTTGGCCACCGCCTTGGATCGGCTATAAAAGGAGCCCCCAAGCTCGTTCTCGACCCAGCGCCACACCTCCACCTCACCAGAGCCCCGCCTAGCCACTAGGAGGACCCCAAGGAGGTCACCTTCCCTGACTTCGGCCACCCCGATCCGCCTCGGGCTCCGACTTGATTCACTCAAGTGAGGCCATCCCCGCCTCCCAAACCACGTCAGCAACCCTCTAGTGCACCCAGTACACTAACCCGAGCCTCAATTCGACCTTTGCAGCTCTCCTCGGCGAGATCCACCAACGCCCGAACCACCATCCGCCGGAGTTGAGGCCGCCGTCGACGTGGTGCTCGCCGACGCTCAACTCCACCCCCCATAGGTGCGGAAGAACACGGTGAACACGTTGGTACCTTCTGATCTCCCTGCCTCGTCATGGATCGCCGCCGGCGACCACCGCGGCCCTCGGGCCCCAGCGCTCTGTTTTAGTTTTCAAACCCGACGGGTGGGACCTCCCCGTCAGCTTTTTCTCTTTTTCGAACGTTTTCTGAAAACGCCTTCGGGCAAAATACTTCTTACCCCTGGACTGACGTATTCTAGACTGAAACATTTTCTATTTTTATAAAGTGAACCCTGGAAACTTTCTATTTCATTACAGAAAGGTCCCTGGACTAAAACTCTTATAACTTTTAAACAAAAGATGATTTTAACTTGAAACTTTTTCTGTCATCTTTATTTTTCTGTCTAGTTTTTTACCATATTTATTTGAAAAATATTTGGGATACTTTTTGTGCGCGCACGGTATTCATGTACTATCCGATTTTCTTTTAATACATAGATACCGGAAGGAGTAAGGGAGACGCGAACTTCACCGAGCTAGACTCCGACTTCTCCGAACCAGGCAAGCATGTTTGAACCTTTGATATGATGAGTGTTTTGCATGGTTGCTTGAGTAGTTTTTCTCATGGCATATTTATATAAGCATTTGTGAATGTTATGTGCATGCAAGGCAAGCTACCTGTGAGCTTCGAAGTTCGATGTGTCCTTATGATGATAAGGCAACACGATCATGTGGTGACATGATGGGTTGCAAGCTGGTATTGTTGAAGCATGCCAGTCTTATGCCAACCTTTAACTCCAGTTCTAACGTGGGTCAAGTCTCGATCCCGTTCGTTTCCCCTTCGTGCTGCCACATGTTTTCTGCAAAGAGTGCGGTTTAGTAAGTTGCAAACCTCTTTCCTGGTGCACACCAAACAAAGAGAC
Organism: Triticum aestivum; assembly: GCF_018294505.1. Lineage (NCBI taxonomy): Eukaryota > Viridiplantae > Streptophyta > Magnoliopsida > Poales > Poaceae > Triticum > Triticum aestivum. The sequence continues at coordinate 108,151,003 of NC_057806.1, forward strand.
CGCGGTGAGGGTTCCATGGCCCTGGATTAAAGCCAGTATTCCGGTCAGGGGGCATGGGTGTTTCCGGTTGTGACCGAGAGGGGGGCACCCCTTAGAGTGCGCGATGTAAATTTGATCCCATGCTATTCGAGGTTGTGGCCTCCCCATCTTAAGGTTTTTCTTGAACATTGCCGAGGGTGATTCCTGGCAACGGAATGTGGAATGGGTGTGTACTGGTTAGACGTGTTTCTTCTAAAACACCGTAAACGGAACTAGTCCTTGTGACTACCAAAATCCGTTGGCTGTGGTAAAGAGTACAAACTCTGCAGAGTCAAAACCATCCGAGTATCCATGTCCACGAGCAAGGACTTGGACATCATCTCCGTGTCAGTCTCAGCCTCAGTGGCAAATCTCAATGTCAACCCCAGTGGCAGTCTCGGGAGAATGAATTTAAAACCGAGAGTGGTAAACTCGGCTGAAGGTTATTTATGTGAATGGACTAACCAGTATATTATTATATGCTGAGTATTTCCTTGCGATGATTTAAATTCATGAGCTATTTAAATTCAAATGATAAACTATAAGCCCTTTATGTGATGTCGCTCAGACGTCCGACTGTGGCATCATTGTCATTTACTTTTCAATATAAGCCCTTTTTGTGATGTCGCTCAGACGTCCGACTATGTCATTATTGTATTTACTTTTCAATATAAGCCCTTTATGTGATGTCGCTCAGACGTCCAACTGTGGCATTATTGTTACTTACGTTTCAATATAAGCCCTTTTTGTGATGTCGCTCAGACGTCCAACTGTGGCATTATTGTATTTACTTTTCAATATAAGCCCTTTATGTGATGTCGCTCAGACGTCCGACTGTGGCATTATTGTTACTTACGTTTCAATATAAGCCCTTTATGTGATGTCTCTCAGACGTCCGACTGTGGCATCATTGTCTTTTACTTTTCAATATAAGCCCTTTTTGTGATGTCGCTCAGACGTCCGACTGTGGCATTATTGTATTTACTTTTCAATATAAGCCCTTTATGGGATGTCGCTTAGACGTCCGACTGTGGCATTATTGTTACTTACGTTTCAATATGAGCCCTTTATGTGATGTCGCTCAGATGTCCGACTGTGGCATTATTGTTATTTACTTTTCAATATAAGCCCTTTATGTGGTGTCGCCTCGACGCCCGACTGCGGCATGTTAAATTTATTTTCACCTTTTGAGGCATCGCTTCAGACACCCAATCGGTCTTCAGTTATTTTTATTGGGATTTCGGGAGGACTACCGCCTGATTTCCTCTTATTTATCGTGCAGTGCAAATCTATTATTTGATTGTGCGTACTAACCTGCTCATGTGCATCATGTTTACATTTGTTATATCTTATGTCCGAACTGTCTTGCGAGTACATTCAAAGTACTCACTTGGCTTGTTGATTTGGCCAGATGTTGACGAAGGTGATCTTATGGATGAAGAGTTCGATAGCGAGTCCGACGCCTAGAGGAGTCCCAGTCAGTCACGTGCGATCCTGGAGTTGTTCACTTGTATTATACACGCTTCCGCCACCCAAATAAAATCATCAAGCCTCACTCCGATGCTTGATGAGCTGTAAGATTTCAGAGTCATGTCACCCACCTCCCGGTGACATATCCACCACCACCTTTATTACAAGTCAGTAGTTATGCCACCCTACCCTTGTGCCATATCCGCCTTTATGTATAATATAGGTGTGCTTGTAATAAATTGTTGAGCATCCTCAGCTCAACCATGTATGATATTTAGTACTGCTGGATTTCTATATCAAGATTTTGTCTGCTAGTAAGAAGAATTCTTCTGTATTGGTCAACACAAAGGTCGGCTTTTCAATAAATGTTTTATTGGAAAGGCGGTCCTGACACAAAGTGTAATACATGACGATGGTTGATGGCATTGAGGATTCCTTCGTCCGTGCAGTTATTGCAGAATACTGAGATCGCGTCTTCGTCGCGGCAATCTTTAATCTTGTCTTTGACACGGAGAAATCTGGCCCAAAAGTGATGGACTGTTTCCTGAGACTACTGTCGTATGCATGTGAGATGACGCATATCTGGGTGGGTGGATGGCTTTAGATCCGAACCCTGACCCAATTTGTGATCCGGAGTTTGAGGAACTTCCAAGCTTAATAGTTCGGGCCCCGGGATATCAACCGATTTTTCAGGTCTGCCGTCCGATTCTAGGTTCGGAGGACGGGGTGTGTTGTTCCGCGAACGGGTATCCAGCTCTTCGAGCTCGGTAACCCGAACATAGTTCGTCCTCAATATAGAGGAAGAGTTGTTGATTTACTCCTCTACTACCGCTATTTTATGGGTGATCGACGGAGATTTGGTTTCTCTTTGATCGGGTTTAAGCGCAACCTGATCGTAGTCTATAGCGACCCCAAGGCGGCGATGCGATCCAGGAGTTCGTTTAAAGATGACAACTCTGTCGGATCCATCCATTTGGAGTGTTCGGCGTCAACACAAAGGCGATTTTCGATGATCCGAGAAGTCATCGTCGGCTTAATGGCCGGACATGCGGTCATGGTAAAGCCGCCTAGCCAGAGGGTTTGGCCTAAGGCCAGGGCTCCTCTGGAGGTGATACCATCCTTGATAACAAGGCGAGCAATCAATCCTGTCTTCGACACCACAGAGGAACTTGATACGTCCATTTTGCATCATGCTTTTATATCGATATTTATTGCATTATGGGCTGTTATTTCACATTATGTCACAATACTTATGGCTATTCTCTCTTATTTTACAAGGTTTACATAAGGAGGGAGAATGCCCGCAGCTGGAATTCTGGGCTAGAAAAGGAGCAAATATTAGAGACCTATTCTGCACAACTCCAAAAGTCCTGAAACTCCACGGAACACCTTATAATAAATAATGAAAAATCCTCGCCAAAGATGAAGACTAGGGGGCCCACACCCTGCTCACGAGGGTGGGGGGCGCGCCCCCTACCTCGTGGGCCCCCTGGTGGCTCTCCGATGACCATCTTCTCCTATATGAAGTCTTTCGTCGAGCAAAAAAAAAAAGAAGCAACCTTTCGGGACGAAACTCCGCCGCCACGAGGCGGAACCTTGGCGGATCCAATCTAGAGCTCCGGCAGAGCTGTTCTGCCGGGGAAACTTCCCTCCCGGAGGGGGAAATCATCGCCATCGTCATCACCAACGCTCCTCTCATTGGGAGAGGGCAATCTCTATCAACATCTTCATTAGCACCATCTCATCTCAAAACCCTAGTTCATCTCTTGTATCCAATTCTTGTCTCCAAGTCCGGGATCGGTGCTAGTAGGTTGCTAGTAGTGTTAATTACTCCTTGTAGTTGATGCTAGTTGGTTTAATTGGTGGAAGATCATATGTTCAGATCCTTTATGCATATTATTACCCCTCTGATTATGAACATGAATATGCTTTGTGAGTAGTTATGTTTGTTCCTGAGGACAAGCGAGAAGTCTTGTTATTAGTAGTCATGTGAATTTGGTATTCGTTCGATATTTTGATGAGATGTATGTTGTCTAGCCTCTAGTGGTGTTATGTGAACGTAGACTACATAACACTTCACCATTATTTGGGCCTAGAGGAAGTCATTGGGAATTAATAAGTAGATGATGGGTTGCTAGAGTGACAGAAGCTTAAACCCTAGTTTATGCGTTGCTTCATAAGGGGCGGATTTGGATCCATATGTTTCATGCTATGGTTAGGTTTACCTTAATACTTTTGTTGTAGTTGCGGATGCTTGCAATAGAGGTTAATCATAAGTGGGATGCTTGTTCAAATAAGAACATCACCAAAGCACCGGTCCACCCACACATCAAATTATCAAAGTACCGAACGCGAATCATATGAACGTGATGAAAACTAGCTTGACGATATTCCCATGTGTCCTCGGGAGCGCTTTTCCTTATATAAGAGTTTTTCCAGGCTTGTCCTTTGCTACAAAAAGGATTGGGCCACCTTGGTGCACTTTATTTACTTTTGTTACTTGTTGCTCGTTACAAATTATCTCATCACAAAACTATCTGTTACCACTTATTTCAGTACTTGCAGAGAATACCTTGCTGAAAACCGTTTATCATTTCCTTCTGCTCCTCGTTGGGTTCGACACTCTTACTTATCGAAAGGACTACGTTAGATCCCCTATACTTGTGGGTCATCAAGAGTCTTTTCTGGCGCCGTTGCCGGGGAGTGAAGCGCCTTTGGTAGGTGGAATTTGGTAAGGAAAAATTTATATAGTGTGCTGAAATTTACTGTCACTTGTTACTATGGAAAGTAATCCCCTGAGGGGCTTGTTCGGGGTATCTTCACCCCGACCAGTAGAGCAAAGAGTTGCTCCTCAACCTACTGAACCTATTGAAAATGAAATTCCTTATGAGTATCCTTCGAGTATAATAGAAAAACTGCTAGCTAATCCTTTTACAGGAGATGGAACAAAGCATCCTGATGAACTATGTGGATGAAGTTTGTGGATTATTTAAGCTTGCAGGTATTCCCGATGATGTTGCTAAGAAGAAGGTCTTCCCTTTATCTTTGAAGGGAGACGCATTGACATGGTATAGGCTATGTGATGATATGGGATCATGGAACTATAGAAGATTGAAATTGGAATTTCATCAAAAGTATTACCCTATGCATCTTATTCATCGTGATCGCAATTATATATATAATTTTTGGCCTCGTGAAGGAGAAAGCATCGCTCAAGCTTGGGGGAGGCTTAAATCAATGTTATATTCATGCCCCAATCATGAGCTTCCAAGAGAAACAATTCTTCAAAAAATTTATGCTTGGCTTTCTGAAAATAATCGCACCATGCTCGATACTTCTTGTGCTGGCTCTTTTATGATGAAGACTATTGGATTTATATGGGATTTATTGGATAGAATTAAACGCAACTCTGAAGATTGGGACCTCGATAATGGTAAGGAGTCAGGTATGACACCTAAGTTTGATTGTGTTAAATCTTTTATGGATACCGATATTTTCCGTAAGTTTAGCACTAAATATGGACTTGATTATGAGATAGTAGCTTCTTTCTGTGAATCTTTTGCTACTTATGTTGATCTCCCTAAGGAGAAGTGGTTTAAATATCATCCTCCCATAGAAGTAAAAGTAGCTGAACCTATTAAAGTTGAAGAAAAGACTGTCACTTATAATGATCCTATTGTTCCTACTTGTTATGTTGAGAAACCACCTTTCCCTGTTAGGATAAAGGATCATGCTAAAGCTTCAACTGTGGTTCGTAAAAGCAATATTAAAACATATACACCTCCTGAGCAAGTTAAAGTTGAACCTAATATTGCTATTGTTAAAGAGCTCTTGTCTGATAATATTGATGGGCATGTTATTCAGTTCTACGGTGAAACTGCTAGAATTTCTAAACCTTGTGCTAAACATAAACATAGACCTGTGGTAGGCGTGCCTGTTATTTCTGTTAAAATAGGAGATCATTGTTATCATGGCTTATGTGATATGGGTGCTAGTGCTAGTGTTATACCTTATGAATTGTATAAAGAAATCAAGCATGAAATTGTACCTGCTGAGTTAGAAGATATTGATGTCACAATTAAACTTGTTAATAGAGATACTATTTCAGCAATGGGAATTGTTAGAGATGTTGAAGTCTTGTGCGGGAAAACTAAATATCCTGCTGATTTTCTTGTTCTTAGTTCCCCACAAGATAGCTTTTGTCCCATTATATTTGGTAGACCCTTCTTGAATATAGTTAATGCTAGGATAGACTGCGAAAAGAATGTTGTTACTATTGGCTTGGATGATATGACTCATGAGTTTAATTTCTCTAAATTTAGTAAACAACACCGTGAAGAAGAATTGCCTAGTAAGGATGAAATTATTGGTCTTGCTTCTATTGCCGTACCTCCTAGTGATCCTTTAGAACAATATTTTCTAGGCCATGAGAATGATATGTTTATAAATGAAAGAAGGGAAATGGATGAAGTATTCTTTAAACAAGAACCTATGCTAAAACACAATTTGCCTGTTGAAATCCTAGGGGATCCTCCTCCACCTAAGGGTGATCCCGTGTTTGACCTTAAACCATTGCTTGATAATCTTAAATATGCTTATCTTGATGAAAAGAAGATATATCCTGTTATTAGTAGTGCTAACCTTTCAGAGAATGAAGAAGAAAGATTATTGAAAACTTTGAAGAAGCACCGTGCTGCTATTGGATATACTCTTGATGATCTTAAGGGCATTAGTCCCACTCTATGTCAACATAGAATAAATTTGGAAGCAGATGCCAAACCAGTTCGTGATCCTGAATGACGTCTGAATCCTAAAATGAAAGAAGTGGTAAGAAAAGAAATACTAAAGCTTCTAGAGGTAGGTATAATTTGTTCCATTGCTGATAGTCAGTGGGTAAGTCCTATTCATTGTGTCCCTAAGAAGGGAGGTATTACTATTGTTCCTAATGATAAAGATGAATTGATTCCACAAAGAATTATTACAGGTTATATGATGGTAATTGATTTCCGCAAATTAAATAAGGCTACTAAGAAAGATCATTACCCCTTACCTTTTATCGATCAAATGCTAGAAAGATTATGCAAACATACACATTACTGCTTTCTAGATGGTTATTCTGGTTTCTCTCAAATACCTGTGTCGGCTAAAGATCAATCAAAGACTACTTTTACATGCCCTTTTGGTACTTTTGCTTATAGACGTATGCCTTTTGGTTTATGTAATGCACCTGCTACCTTTCAAAGATGCATGATGGCTATATTCTCTGACTTTTGTGAAAAGATTTGTGAGGTTTTCATGGACGACTTTTCCGTCTATAGATCTTCTTTTGATGATTGCTTGAGCAATCTTGATCGAGTTTTGCAGAGATGTGAAGAAACTAATCTTGTCATGAATTGGGAAAAGTGCCACTTTATGGTTAATGAGGGTATTGTCTTGGGGCATAAAGTTTCTGAAAGAGGTATTGAAGTTGATAAAGCCAAGGTTGATGCTATTGAAAAGATGCCATGTCCCAAGGACATCAAAGGTATAAGAAGTTTCCTTGGTCACCCGGATTTTATAGGAGGTTCATCAAGGACTTCTCGAAAATTTCTCAGCCTCTGACTAATTTATTAAAAAAAGATATACCATTTGTCTTTGATGATGATTGTGTAGAAGCATTTGAAATACTTAAGAAAGCATTAGTCTCTGCACCTATTGTTCAGCCACCTGATTGGAATTTACCCTTTGAAATTATGTGTGATGCTAGCGATTATGCTGTAGGTGCTATTCTAGGGCAAAGAGTCGATAAGAAATTAAATGTTATCCATTATGCTAGTAAGACTCTAGACAATGCTCAAAGAAATTATGCTATTACTGAAAAAGAACCTTTAGCAGTTGTATTTGCTTGTGATAAGTTCAGACCTTATATTGTTGATTCTAAAGTAACTATCCACACTGATCATACTGCTATTAAATATCTTATGGAGAAGAAAGATGCTAAACCTAGACTTATTAGATGGGTTCACTTGCTACAAGAATTTGATTTGCATATTGTTGATAGAAAAGGAGCTGAGAACCCCGTTGCAGACAACTTATCTAGGTTAGAGAATGTTCTTGATGACCCACTACCTATTGATGATAGTTTTCCTGATGAACAATTAAATGTCATAAGTACTTCTCGTAGTACCCCTTGGTATGCTGATTATGCTAATTACATAGTTGCTAAATTTATACCACCTAGCTTCACATACCAACAAAAGAAAAAGTTCTTCTATGATTTGAGACATTACTTTTGGGATGACCCACATCTTTATAAAGAAGGAGTAGATGGTGTTATTAGACATTGTGTACCTGAGCATGAACAGGAACAGATCCTACGCAAGTGCCACTATGAAACTTATGGAGGACACCACGTGGGAGATAGAACTACACATAAGGTATTGCAATCCGTTTTTTATTGGCCTACTCTCTTCAAGGATGCCCGTAAGTTTGTCCTATCTTGTGATGAATGTCAAAGAATTGGTAATATTAGTAGACGTCAAGAAATGCCTATGAATTATTCACTTGTTATTGAACCGTTTGATGTTTGGGGCTTTGATTATATGGGACCTTTTCCTGCCTCTAATGGATATACAAATATTTTAGTTGCTGTTGATTACATTACTAAGTGGGTAGAAGCTATTCCAACTAGTAGTGCTGATCATAACAGTTCTATTAAAATGCTTAAAGAAGTTATTTTTCCGAGGTTTGGAGTCCCTAGGTATTTAATGACTGATGGTGGTTCACATTTTATTCATGGTGCTTTCCGTAAAATGCTTGCTAAATATGACGTCAATCATAGAATTGCATCTCCGTATCACCCACAGTCTAGTTGTCAAGTAGAATTGAGTAATAGAGAACTCAAATTAATTTTGCAAAAGACTGTGAATAGGTCTAGAAAGAATTGGCCTAAGAAACTTGATGATGCATTATGGGCCTATAGAACTGCATATAAAAATCCTATGGGTATGTCTCCGTATAAAATGGTATATGGAAAAGCATGTCACTTACCTCTCGAACTAGAACATAAGGCATATTGGGCTATTAAAGAGCTCAACTATGATTTCAAACTTGCCGGTGAAAAGAGGTTATTTGATATTAGCTCACCTGATGAATGGAGAACCCAAGCTTATGAAAATGCCAAGTTGTTTAAAGAAAGGGTTAAATGGTGGCATGACAAAAGGATACAGAAGCGTGAGTTTAATGTAGGTGATTATGTATTGCTATACAACTCTCATTTAAGATTTTTTGCAAGGAAACTTCTCTCTAAATGGGAAGGCCCCTATGTTATCGAGGAGGTCTATCGTTCTGGTGCCATAAAAATCAACAACTTCGAAGGCACAAATCCGAAGGTGGTAAACGGTCAAAGAATCAAACATTATATCTCAGGTAATCCCATAAATGTTGAAACCAATATTATTGAAACCGTAACCCTGGAGGAATACATAAGGGACACTTTCCAGAATGTTTCATACTACAAAAAGGAATAGGTATGTGGTACGGTAAGTAAACCGACTCCAAAACAATTTTTAAGGCAATATTTCTCCATTTTGGAATATTTTGAAAAATAGAAAATTAAGTAGCAGTCCAGGAAGGACACGAGGGTCCCACGAGGGTGGAGGGCGCGCCCTACCCACCTGGGCGCGTCCCCCACCTCGTGAGCTCCTCGTGTGCCTTCCGGACTCCGTTTTCTTGCACGATATGTATTTTGGTCGGTAAAAATTCATTATATATTCTCCCGAAGGTTTTGACTCCCGTATCACGCAAAAATGTCCTGTCTTTGTTTCGAGCTGTTTTCTGTCAGGGTTGTCAAGGCCAGGCACTATGTCGTCTCCCTCCTCCTCCAACCATGAGGGCAATGATGCTTGGCTAATGAAGATAGAGCTGAAGAGAGAAGAACATATGGAGATCAACAAGGATGAAGGGATCAAGAAGGCCGTGGAGGACCAAGTTCCAGCAATAGAAGACACCCTTCAACTGGATCATAATCTTATTACCCCTACAAAAATCGAAGCTTTCAAGATGATTGATTTGGCTCATATAAAAAATAAGTATCTCACACGTGAAAATATTTTTGTTGAAGGAGCATATCATTGCACTCAAGGGCATTATCCGCAAGTTAGAAGACCTTCTACGCTCGATGTGCGACTATCCATCATCAACAACACCTCCACCTTCTTCTCCAACAAAGAAGAATTGAGTATCTGGGTATGGGCACTCCACTTGGTAACTGCCAAGCTTGGGGGAGTGCCCCGGTATTGTATCACCATCACTTTTATCTTTACCGTTTTCCTTAGTTCGATCTTATTAGTAGTATTTTGGTCTAGTAGAATAAAGTTTATGGCATGATCTAGTTGTGAGTTTTGCTTTATTATCCTTCTATGTAATTGAGTCCGTGAGCTATGTAATAAAGATTAGTGTTGAGTCAAGGGCTTGATTATTTTGCCATGATCCTAAGTGAATAAAAGAAAAGAGAAAGAAATAAAAAGAAACAAAGAGATCATATGGATCTCATGGAGAGTAATGAGCTCACATAGAAAAAGTATGATGAATAAAAGTTGTTGAGAGTTGACAAGCATATTTTTGGTCATCGTTGCAATTAATAGGAAGTAATAAAGAAAGAGAGGTCTTCACATATAAACACACTATCTTGGACATCTTTTATGATTGTGAGCACTCATTAAAATATGACATGCTAAAGAGTTGACATTGGACAAGGAAGACAATGTAATGGGTTATGTTTTCTTACATCTGAGATAAATTATATTGTCTTGGATCCTCCAACATGTTGAGCTTGCCTTTCCCCCTCATGCTAGCCAAATTCATTGCACCAAGTAGAGATACTACTTGTGCTTCCAAATACCCTTAAACCAGTTTTGCCATGAGAGTCCACCATATCTACCTATGGATTGAATAAGATCCTTCAAGTAAGTTGTCATCGGTGCAAACCAATAAAAATTTCTCTCTAAATATGTATGGTCGATTGGTGTGTGAGAAATAAACTTTATATGATCTTGTGATGTGGAAGTAATAAAAGCGACGGACTGCATAATAAAGGTTCATATCACAAGGGGAAATATAAAGTGACGTTCTTTCGCATTAAGATTTTGTGCATCCAACCATAAAAGCGCATGGCAACCTCTTCTTCCCTCTGCGAAGGGCCTATCTTTTATCATTATCTTCTACCTTATGCAAGAGTCATGGTGATTTCCACCCTTCCTTTTTACACTTTATCCTTTGGCAAGCACAATATGTTGGAAAGATCCTGGTATATATGGCTAATTGGATGTGAGTTTACATGAACTACTACTGTTGACATTACCCTTGAGGTAAAACGTTGGGAGGCAAGACTATAAGCCCCTATCTTTCTCTGTGTCCAATTAAAACTCCATACCCATAAGTATTGCATGAGTGTCAGCAATTGTTAAACATTATATGATAGTTGAGTATGTGGATGTAACGCCCCGTATGTAACCTGCCATATTTGTATTCCAACTCTTGCCATTTTCAGCACTAAGTTATGATATTCCCTGGTGGTTGGGTTTTGTCTTCGTTTTGCTTTTGTCTTTGTCATGCATCTCATATCATGTCATCATGTGCATCGCATTTGCATACGTGTTCGTCTCATGCATCCGAGCATTTTCCCCGTTGTCCGTTTTGCATTCCGGCACTACTACGCCCTCCGGTGTCCCCTTTTGCCTCTTTTCATGTGCGGGAGTTAAACGTTCTCGGATTGGACCGAGACTTGCCAAGCGGCCTTGGTATACTACCAGTAGACCGCCTGTCAAGTTTCGTGCCATTTCGACTTCGTTTGATACTCCAACGGTTAACCGAGGAACCGTAAAGGCCTCGTGTGTGTTGCAGCCCAACACCTCTCCAAAGTGGACAAAGCCAGGCTAAACCCCCTCCATCATATCATTCGTTCGATCACGATCGTGTGGCCGAAAACCGCACCTCATTTGGAGCCTCCTAGCTCCTTCTATGTATAAATAGGCATCTCCCCCAAAAATCTCGGATCAATCCACCCCTAACCCTAGCTCCTCTTCCCCCCGCCGCCGCCGGACACGTCCGAGACGGCCGGACGCGTCCGCCCTGCCTCGCTCGGACCAACCGCGAGCCGCCACGTGGGCAAGCCGCGCCCACATCACCGCCGGCCCGCCCGAGCCCGCGGGAGGCCCTCCCGGCCCGGTTCCACCCCGCCGCCTG
>NC_057806.1:108163096-108227930 GCF_018294505.1 Triticum aestivum
GGCCGCCGGAGCAGCGCCACTCGCCGCCGCGCCCTCCTTCTCTTCCGGATCCGGCAAGTCCCATCCCTCCGGCGAGCTCCTTCGACTCCGGCCACCTCACCCCGCTACTCCGGCGAGCTCCTCGGCCATTCTCGGTTCGTGTGCCCGCGGGATCTAGATCTGGCTATAGTAACCCTAGAGGTTGACCCTGTTTTCTACCTAAGTCCCTAATATTTTTAGCATTGTTCATCATGTCATATCTTTGCATCTGTAGCTCCGTTTTGGGCGTGTAGCATATCAAATTGTTCGTCTGGATGTGCAATTCATTTCATTCCATTGCACCATGTTCATTTGAGTTCATCTTGATGCACTAAATGTTGTTGCAAGAGTGCTATGTAATGTTAGTTTCTGTTTCTTAACAGATTATTGACATTTGTCATTTTTGCCATGTTTAATGTGTGCCTCCTATGAACTTGCGTCCTACATGTGTTTTGGGCTATGCCATGCCATCTTTACAGGGGTGTATGCCATGTATTTTTTGTGATCGATGTGGTGATTAGCACAAGCATGCAACGTAGCTCTCGTGATGTTGCTGATTTCAGGGACTTAGAATTCTTCTAAGTCATTTCCTTGATGATATTTTTATGCCATGTATTCTTGTTGCTACAGAATGATCCATGCCTCTTTTGAGCATGTTCAGCAAGGATGATTTTGAGATATTGTTATGTTCTATCCACCCATGCCTTTGTTTGCAATTATGGAGTACCCTAGCATGACTCAATCTTGCTCTACGTTTGCTATAAAATGTTCCTAGCAGATTGTTTACGTGTTAATCAATTTTCCCGAGGTTGTTGTAGTTGATCCATGCATGCTATGAGGGTGTTCTTGCCATGGTTAGCTTGTTGATCATGTCTTCTTGCTGGGTGTATGCTTAGTTTGTCATGCAATGCCTTGTGGTGAGTGCATCGAGCTTGCAAACATGCCTACGTAACTCTGTTTTTGCCATGCCCAGTTTTCTGCTAAGTCTGAACCTGTTAGCGAAACTTGCTAAGTTTACATGGGTGCCATTGTATTTTCTGATCCCGTTTGGCTTATGGTCAGTAAGGGACTTTTGTTATATGCTTTGAGTAGTTTCATGCCATGCCTTGCTTTGCCATGTTATGTTCCTGGAGCATGTTGTTATCTTGCTCTAAACATTGCTTCCTGATGTTAAATCCTGTCATGTTGTTATTTTCACTAAGTCTGAGAACCTGATATCTTTTGCACTTTTGCCTTGCTTGTTTGAACCTTCTATTGTGTGATTTAGCCATAGCTCAGTGTTCATCTTTGGTCAAGCATCTTGAGTGGATCACTGCCATGTGCTTTTTTGCTATGTTAGAGTGCAATAGCTTATTTTTCTTGATGCATTTAGATGGCATTGTGCTGTTAATCACAGATTGGTGCCATTATTGTTTTGCTTGCCATTTGCAAACCGTGCATCCGATTCCAGTGATCTTTATATCGATTTCGACCGAAATCAACTCATCTTTCTAGTGGCACTCTTGGTTTCCCAAGTTAAGGCCTGGTTCAATCTTTCCTTTCCAAAGCATGCATATGCATTGCATATCACATCCCGCATATCATGCCATGTTTTGCATCATGTTGCTTGCTCATTGCACCGTGGTTGATTGTGTTTCCCTTGCTTGTGTTCTTGCCTTGGGTTAGAGCTGGGAGACGAGTATGTGATTGAGGAACCCTCTGAGTACGTTTACGACGATGAAGCTTACGTCAACTCGGAGAACTTTGCAGGCAAGATGACCATACCCTCGAAATCACTTCTATCTTTGCTTGCTAGTTGCTCGCTCTATTGCTATGCATATGCTACAATACCTACCACTTGCATATCATGCCTCCCATATTGCTATGTCAAACCTCTAACCCACCTTGTCCTAGCAAACCGTTGTTTGGCTATGTTACCGCTTTGCTCGGCCCCACTTATAGCGTTGTTAGTTGCAGGTGAAGTTTGGAGTTTGTTCCTTGTTGGAACATGATTATTGTTGGGTTATCACTATTATATCTTGTTTACTTAATGCATCTATATACTTGGTAAATGGTGGAAGGCTCGGACTTATGCCTACTGTTTTGTTCCACTCCTGCCGCCCTAGTTTCCGTCATACCGGTGTTATGTTCCTTGATTTTGCGTTCCTTACGCGGTTGGGTTATAATGGGAACCCCTTGACAGTTCTCCTTGAATAAAACTCCTCCAGCAAGGCCCAACCTTGGTTTTACCATTTGCCACCTAGCCTTTTTTCCCTTGGGTTCTGCAGACTCAAGGGTCATCTTCATTTTAAACCCCCAGACCAGTGCTCCTATGAGTGTTGGTCCAAACTAGAGCCCCTTGCAGCACCACCTCGAGGTAACTCGAGGGTTGGTTTTAGTTGTATGGATTGCTTATCTAGTGTGCCCTGAGAACGAGATATGTGAAGCTCCTATCAGGATTTGTCGGCACATTCGGGTGGCTTTGCTGGTTTAGTTTTACCATTGTTGAGATGTCTTGTAAACGGGATTCCGAGTCTGATCGGGCCGTCCTGGGAGAAGGAATATCCTTCGTTGACCGTGAGAGCTTGTGATGGGCTAAGTTGGGACACCCCTGCAGGGATTTGAACTTTCGAAAGCCGTGCCCGCGGTTATGGATAGATGGGAATTTGTTAATGTCCGGTTGTAGAAAACTTGAAACTTAACTTAATTAAAATGGATCAACAACGTGTGTAGCCGTTATGGTCTCTTTTCGGCGGAGTCCGGGAAGAGAACGCGGTCTCGGGTTATGCTTGAACGTAAGTATTTCTAGGATCACTTCTTGATCATAGATTCTCGAATGTGCTTTGCCTTCTCTTCTCGCTCTCATTTGCGTATGTTAGCCACCATATATGCTAGTGTTTGCTGCAGCTCCACCTCTTACCTTTTCCCTACCTATAAGCTTAAATAGTCTTGATCGCGAGGGTGTGAGATTGTTGAGTCCCCGTGACTCACAGATTACTTCCAAAACCAGATGCAGGTGCCGATGATACCATTCCAGGAGATATGACTGAGCTCAAGTGGGAGTTCGATGAGGACTCAGGACGATACTACGTTTCCTTTCCAGACGATCAGTAGTGGGGCCCAATTGGGGCGATCGGGGATCTTATGCATCTGGGGTTGTCTTTATTTTGGTTCCGTAGTCGGACCTTGATTGTATCTGGATGATTGTAATGATATATTTATGCTATTGTGTGAAGTGGCGATTGTAAGCCAACTATGTACCTCTTTCTTATTCAGTACATGGGATGTGTAAATATTACCCCTCTTGCGACATTGCCTACAATGCGGTTATGCCTCTAAGTCGTGCTCTGACACGTGGGAGATATAGCCGCATCGTGGGTGTTACAAGTTGGTAATCAGAGCCTTCCCCTACTTAGGAGCCCCCTGCTTGATCGAATCGTTGGCGTTGTTGAGTCTAGAAAAATGTTTTGAGTCTTTTAGGATTATATATATCGGAGAGTAGGATTATTTTTACTCCTCAGTCCCTTCATCGCTCTGGTGAGGCATCCTGACATAGAGTTTTGACTCTTCTCTTCTCAAATTTCACTACTTTTTTAGGATCACGCAGGTATCTTGGAATTGTTCCGATGGTTTTGTGACGAGAACATTGTTCTTGGTGCCTCCAGACATTTAGGGGTTGTGGTAGTGTCCCGGGGAGTTGAGCTCCGAGGTGTTGTCATCATAGTTTAATCGTTGCAGTTCTGGAATACCTGAGTTTCACCGACATCGAAAATCTCTTTTATGCAGTTCTTGGTGAGATAACCTCGACGCCACCCAATACTGGGGCGGGAGTTTGGGAGTATTGCCATAACTCGTATAACGGATGCTTTTCGAAGGTTGAGGTAAATGATTTCCGAAGGTTTCTTGGTTATGTGTTGAAGGATGGATACAGCTGGATGTAGGATTTGCTAGTTTTGGGTGAGATATTATGCTTCCCCTGTATCCCCAACACCTGATTGCATAACCGGAAAATTTTGGGAGTTTCATAGGTGGGAATTCTTGTAGCTCTAGTATTTCTTCCGCGGATATTTGGTTTGTGATTGGGTAATCCTTAGCAAGTATTTGTTCATGTCCGTACCTTGTTGTTTTATTCATCTACCTCTATCTAAGTGGCTATATACCTCCATGATTGTCTCCCTGCACGACATTCCACAGTTGATATCTTCATATCGTGGTAGCATCTTTACCTCTAAGTTCTGGGACTCCTTTCAGAAGGCTATGGGCACCAACATTCGATTCAGCACATCCTTTCATCCTCAAACTAGTGGACAAGTCGAGCGAGTCAATCAAATTCTTGAAGATATGCTTAGGGCATGTGTCATTTATTTCGGTATGAAGTGGGAAGATTGTTCTTCCATATGCCGAGTTCTCCTACAACAACAGCTTCCAAGCGAGTTCGGGCAAGGCCCCATTCGAGATTCTCTATGGCAGAAAGTGTCGTACTCCTACTGGTTAGAGACTGGTGAACGCCAACTTCTTGGCAATGACTTGATCACAGAGGTTGAAGAAATGTGCAAAGTCATTCGTGAAAATCTCAAAGCCGTGCAATCGCGCCAGAAGAGTTACTATGATAGCAAGCATCGTGACTTGGCTTTCGAGATCGGAGACCATGTCTACCTCCACGTCTCTCCAATGAAAGGTACTCGTCGCTTCAGTATCAAAGGGAAGCTTGCCCCTAGATACGTGGGTCCTTTCAAGATCATTAGCAAAAGAGGCGATCTCGCCTATCAACTTGAGCTTCCATCCAACTTTGCAAATGTGCACGACGTGTTTCACGTGTCTCAGCTCCACAAGTGTTTCAAGACTCCTAACGGCATCATCGACTTCGAAGAGATTGATCTCCAAGAAGACCTGTCTTATCATGAGCATCCCGTTGCTATTCTTGAAGAAACTGAGCGCAAGACTTGCAACAAGTCTATCAAATTCCTGAAAGTGAAGTGGTCACATCATTCCGACCGTGAAGCCACCTGGGAATGCGAGGACCACCTCTGCTCCGAATATCTAGAGTTTTTCCAGTCCTATATCTTGGGACGAGATCCATTCGTAGTGGTGGAGTGTTGTAACGCACCGTATGTAACCTGCCATATTTGTATTCCAACTCTTGCCATTTTCGGCACTAAGTTATGATATTCCCTTTTGGTTGGGTTTTGTCTTCGTTTTGCTTTTTTCTTTGTCATGCATCTCATATCATGTCATCATGTGCATTGCATTTGCATACGTGTTCGTCTCATGCATCCGAGCATTTTCCCCGTTGTCCGTTTTGCATTTCGGCACTCCTACGCCCTCCGGTGTCCCCTTTTGCCTCTTTTCGTGTGCGGGTGTTAAACTTTCTCGGATTCAACCGAGACTTGCCAAGCGGCCTTGGTATACTACCGGTAGACCGCCTGTCAAGTTTCGTGCCATTTGGACTTCGTTTGATACTCCAATGGTTAACCGAGGAACCGTAAAGGCCTCGTGTGTGTTGCAGCCCAACACCTCTCCAAAGTGGCCCAAAGCCCAGCTAAACCCCCTCCATCATCTCGGTCGTTCGATCACGATCGCGTGGCCGAAAACCGCACCTCATTTGGAGCCTCCTAGCTCCTTCTATGTATAAATAGGCATCTCCCCCAAAAATCTCGGATCAATCCACCCCTAACCCTAGCTCCTCTTCCCCCCACCGCCGCCGGACACGTTCGAGACGGCCGGACGCGTCCGCCCCGCCTCGCCAGGACCAACTACGAGCCACCATGTGGGCAAGCCGCGCCCACATCACCCCCGGCCCACCCGAGCCCGCGGGAGGCCCTCCCGGCCCGGTTCGACCCCGCCGCCCGGCTCGCCCGCCTCCTCGCGCCCGAAGACAGCCGCCTCCGCCGCCCAGCTCGCCGCCTCTGCCGTGCCGCCCGGCCTCCGCCACGCCGTCCGGCCATTGCCGCCCGCCGACTCCGTCCATCTGGAGTGCCGCCACGGCCACCGGAGCAGCGCCACTCGCCGCCGCGCCCTCCTTCTCTTCCGGATCCGGCAAGTCCCATCCCTCCGGCGAGCTCCTTCGACTCCGACCACCTCATCCCGCTAATCTTGCGAGCTCCCCGGCCATTCTCGGTTCATGTGCCCGCGGGATCTAGATCTGGCTACAGTAACCCTAGAGGTTGACCCTGTTTTCTGCCGAAGTCCCTAATATTTTTAGCATTGTTCATCGTGTCATATCTTTGCATCTGTAGCTCCGTTTTGGGCGTGTATCATATCAAATTTGTCAGGTGGTAGGTGCGACATATGCCAACGGGTGGCTTATCATTGTGGGAGACAGTAAGACGTCGCCGGTGCCTGGAAACGGGATGAGGCGAAGACATGCACGCCGGCGAATCTTACCCAGCTTCGGGGCTCTCCATGGAGATAACACCCCTACTGCTGCTCTGCGGGGTCTCCGCATGATTACTAGATGGACAAGTAGCTACACAATGCTCCTTGAGCTGTTCGGTGGGAGGAGGAAGAAGGGCACTGCTAGCCTGCTTCTTCTCCTTGTGTGGTGTCTAAAACTAGCTGGGGGTCCAACCCTTTGCATGGGTGCCCCGGGGGGTTTATATAGGCCTACCCCCCGAGGGTACAATGGTAATCCGACTGGGCGCGGGGCCCAGCCGCCTGTGACTGCGCTCGCCGGCTTCTGCGCCGGCTGCTGGGGCCCGCCGACTGGTGGGTCCCGCCGGCTGCCAGCCCCTTGGTCGACAGGCAGGCCCCACTGTCCAGGACCTGCTCGGCGGCTGGTTACTATTGCTCTATCTTGGTGACGTGGGCTTCGTCGAGGTAGGCGTGGCTATAGTGCCGCCGCCCGGCGGGCGATCGCTGTAGCCTCACCGCCTCTTGTCTCCTTAATGGGGCGTCTCCTTCGAGGGAGGCGGCAAGCCGGCTGCGGGGAGCCGGCTCTGTCTTGGGCCGACTGGGGGAGGCGTGGCCGCCTTCCGGTGTCTCTCTGCCCGAAGGGGCCCACCGCCCGTGGGCCACGCTGGTAGTCCATCGTGGATGGCGTCAGGGTTGGCATGGCAACAGTGTTGTGCCGGGCGGGTCATTGTCACCCGTACGACGCACTGTGCCGATCGTGCTCCGGGATTTGGGGTGGCAGGCTTTACTGTAGCCACGCCCCGTCTCATCGCCGCTAGGTGGATGCAAACTTTGAGGGTACGGTCTCGACCGCTTTATGGGAGCCGGCTTCTTGGAGTCGGCCTCCTCGCGGCTGGCTTCTCGAAGTCGGCCCTCCCATGGCTTTCTTCATGAGGGCTAAAGTCGGGCCACCTTCCAAAAGCCGGCCTGGGTGACAGCCAGCAAGGGGAAGGCGGCCCCATGTCTTGGATTCTTGAGAGCCGGACGGGCTCGTAATTTTTTCAGAAGGGCCAGGGGAAGCCGGCTAGGCTACCCATGGCTATTTACTCCGACAGTAGTCCCCGAAGCTGATCGAGCTTTGAGGCGGACAAAGGGACGAGAAGCCTGGTCAGCTTCCTACCCTGAAGAGCCGGCTTTGCTGGTGTATGCCGAGTTCGGGGAGCCCTGCGTCTTGCAGGCGGGAAAGTGGTCGACCCGCGTGCTGACCGCGGGCCCTCCTGCGGGCCACGTGGCAGCGAGACCCTGCCAGCGCGCGCGCGCGACGGGACGCCGCCGCAGGCCCGGGCCCGCCACTCCTAGGCCTCGGCCCGAACGCTGATCTTCTGCGGCCCAGGTGGACCGCTCGCCTTCCCGTGGCGATTTTATTTCGCCGTCAGGGCGCAATAAACGCGGAACGTGGGGGAGTGGGCATGATCGATCCCCACGTTTCCCCACACCGCGCCTCCTCGGCTCCGCCACGCGAGCCTATAAGTAGGGGGAGGAGGGGAGAGACAGAGGTTCGCACGCTCTCTCTCGCTCCGCCCCTTCTCGTCCTCCTTTCTTCCTCTCGTTGCCGCCGCATCCTCCCATCTCAGCGCTGCCGTGCCGCCACATCGTCTTGCTCCCATGGCGCTGGCTAGCTCGTGGGACGGCTCCAACGTCCATGAGGACCATGTTGAGTTCCTCAGCCAGACTCGGCGCCTGCCCGACGCCAACCTCGTGCGGGTCCGCCTGGCGCCAGAGACGGAGATCTCGCCGGCACCGGAGGAGGGCGAGCGGGTCGCCTTTCTCTCACACTTCCTGCACGGCTTCGGCCTTCCGGCGAGCGGATTCCTGCGCTCCTTCCTCGAGTTCTACAATCTTCAGCCGCATCACCTCACGCCCAACGCGGTGATGCTGCTGTCGGCCTTCGTCTCTCTCTGTGAAGGTTTCTTGGGGCTGCTCCCCACGCTGGAGCTCTAGGGGGAATTCTTCCAGAGCAAACTCGGCACCGTCATCGCAGGCGTGCCCGCCCCCTGCGGGGCCTACATCGCCATGAGGAGGTCGGGCGAGAACAACCCGTTCCCGTCCATCCCCCTGATCCAGTCGGTGAAGATTTGGCAGAAGTCGTACTTCTACATGAAGAACGTCGCCCAGCAAGGAGACCACGTCAACCTGCCGGCTTACGTAGCCGGCCCTCCGGCTGGGAGGCAGCCCTCATGGAGTTTCCGGTCCAAGTCACTGTCTCAGGCCGGGAACGCTGCCGTCTCCCGGCTTCGGGTGATGATCCAGTCGGAAGGCCTGAGCGGGGCCGACTTGGTGGTCGCCTTCTTGGAGCGCCAGATACTTCCTCTCCAAAGCCGGCCCCACATGATGTGTCAGATGAGCGGCCGCTTCGACCCAAGCCGGCTGAGCACCAGGGAGATGCCTCATGCGGAGGTGTCGTACATGGTAAATCATATCTCCAATTGCAAGCTCGCCGAGGACTGGCAATACGGCAAGGTGCCGTATTCTCGCGCCAACCCTCCGCCCGTGGTGAGCTTTCCTCTCTTTCTTCTTTTTGTTGGTAGCCGGCTTTATGATGGCCGGCTTCTGATTGGTCGGTTCTTCTTAGCAGAACCCCCTTCTTCCGCCGATGACCGGGGCAGCAGGGATAGAACGCCAATACGTCCCCAACCGCACGGTGGACGACGTCGACGACCCGGATTTGGGGGCGGCCGCCATGGAAGACGCCGTCGTGGGGGACGACACCGAGCCCGAAGGCACAGGGCTTACCGCCAGCTTCGAGGACTGGCCGGATGATGCTGAAGCCGAAGTCGCCCCGCGTCGCCAGCTGGCGGCCGACCATCAGGGCGCGGGCTTGTCCACCGCGCCGGCTGCCAGCAGCGGCGCACAGAAGCGCCGGGCCGCGTCAACCCTCTTCTGCAGTCGGCCGAAGAAGTCCAAAGCCTCCATCGCGGCGACCAAACGAGATGAGGCGGCTGCGAAAGCGGCCCGCTTCCGCAAGGCAGTGAAGCAGCCTCAGGCGGTCTCAGCGTAAGTCGTCGATTGCCTGGTCGCATGCTTTTCATCGTTCTCTCTTGTTCGAACATTCTTCCTGACCTTGTCCCGCTCGCTGGACAGGGCGCCGCTTTCCCTTGAGCGGGGTCCGGGCGGTTCCGTAGTTGGGCCGACTGGAGGGTCTTCGGGCTCCCGCCGCGTGGACCCCCGCGCTGACCTCAGGGAGGCCACGGAGCGGAACACCCGTGAGGCGCGGGAGGAGCATGAGGCGGCGGAAAAAGCGGCCGCCCAGGCGGCGAGGGAGCAGGCCGACGCGGCAGCCAAGGCCCAGGCGGAGGCGGCGACCGCGGAAACGGAAGCGGAGGGTTCGCGTAACCAGCCTCCGCTGCTCGCCATTCCCCTCCGAGCCGTGGCCCCTGACACCCCATTGCCCTTGGCGGAGGAAATCGTCCAAGACCCGCCGCTGATGGAGAGGAGGGAGGACCTCGTGGTCTTCGTGGGGAGAGCGCTGCCGGCAGCGCCAACCGGAGCAGGCCAAGGCGGCCAATCGTCAGCGGCGCTAGAGGAGCCGGCCGGGGGTGAGCCGGAGGACGGAGCCGGCTTCGAGGTGCAGCCGGTGACGCGTCGGCGCGCAGGGGGAGGCGCTGCTCCGCCGGAGTCGCGCCGAGTTGCGGGTGCCGGCCAGTCGGCGGAGGCTCTGGAGGCGGCCAGCACCGCCACGTCCGACTGGACTCCCAGCGGGGGGACTGGCGAGCTGAATGTGGCGGCTCAAGAGGTCCGAAGCCGGCTTCAAGCTTAGGCCGCCCTGCTGCAGCAGTACACCCAGGAGTTCCTGTCGACGCGGGCCGCCATCCGGGTGAGTCTTTCATTCTTGGCCGCTTTGGTCTCTTGATTTCTTCCGTGGGGGCGCGTCAGCGCACCCACTGGGTGTAGTCCCTGAGATTCGGGCCGTCGGGTCGGATCTTTCTTGACGACTACCTTATTTTTGCTTCCTGTCTGAACTTCCAGGAATATCATAACTCCCGTGCTGCCGCCTTCAACTCCCAGGCTCAGGAGTTGGGTCGGAAGACCGACGACCTGACCAACAGCCGAAGTAAGTGCTTGATCTTGTCTGTCTCCTGTGGGGGCGCGTCAGCGCACCCACTGGGTGTAGTCCCCGAGATTCGGGCCGACTGCTAAGCAGTCGGGTCAGATCTTCCTTGATGACTTTATCCTTATTGGTTTTTTTCTTTTTTCTTTCGTCTTTCATGCTTTCAGGGGCCAACGCCGACTTGAGGAGGGAGCTCAGTGAAGCGCAGGCCGCCCTTCATACCAAGGATGCTGAGTACGCTGCCTTGGTCCAGGAGCGTGACCGCCTGGCCAAGAAGCTGGCTGACCAAGAGGAGAGCCACAAGGCGACCCTGCAGAAAGCACGGGATAGCGAGGCCGCCCTGAAGGCAGAGTTTGAGACCTAGGCGGCGAGCTGGGCTGAGACCCGGCGAGCGCTGGATGAAGGCTTCGGCCGCATCGAGGACTTGATCGACGGTAAGCCGCCTTCCTCACTCCTCTCCTGCCCCTTGCCGCCTGGTTTTTGGCTTGACTTGTGCTGCTGCCTATTTTCTTGTGCAGACTACTTTCCCGGCTACTCTGCCTTCGCCGCCCAAACCATCGAGGCCCATCGCGAGGCGCGCCGTCAGGCGGGGGTCAACATCGCGCCGGACGCGAATCGGACGCTTGAGGAGCAGCTCTTGGCTGTCCAAGCGCGGCTGCAGCCGACTCACCGGATGCTTCGCCGGCTCCAACGTGCCGGGGCGCAGGTGTTGGCCGCCCTCTGGCCCGGCGAGATGATCCCCCGCACCCCAAGCCGGACAGCCGACTGGCTGGAGGTCGCAGTCGGTCGCTTTGAAGCTTGGAAGGCGTCGGCGGTCCGTCTTGGAGCCGGGCAGGCATTGGAGTTCGTTCGAGCTTGGTATCCAGAGCTGAACCTGGACCAGCTGCGCACTTGGCGGCTGGAGGCCGACACGGAGCTGGAGGAGGTGCAGCCGGCTCTCACCCAGCATGCTTCGACGATCGCCGAGTGCACCGACATCAGCGTTTTTGCACCTGAATTCAATGATGACGGTGTTGCCCAGCCGGAGGAGTGGTTTGGGCTGAACCCGGCAGTGGGCGAGGACTCGGCAGAGGAGATCGCCTCCAGCAACGAGGGCGAGGATGACGAAGAAGAGGACGGTGAAGACGTCGAGCCGGCTAGTGGAACAACCGGACGGCCTTAGGCTGACCGTGCCTGCAGCAACGAGGCGCGTGGAAGCGCGCCCTCTGCGGGAGGCGGTGATCAAGCCGAGGTTCACCAGCCGGCCACTCCTTCAGCCGGCACAACTGTCTCCGCCGACCAGCCCGGCTCGTCGGTCGCCCCGCCAGCTTGAGCTGCCATCCTTATTTTTCCTGCTTGTTGCCTTTTGAACAATCTTTATTAAGCTTTTGCAGTTCCACCCACTGGGGGTGTATCCAAACTATGTTGAATGCTGGCCTCTTGGAGGTCTTTTATGTAAATATTATTATGTGCATGTTTGGTTTCCATTCGCTTATGCTTTTTATCCTTAGGCTTTTTCCTTTGCCGCCTTCCCTCTTTGGGGAGGCAAGTACTCGAGCTTTCTTGGATTGAAGTGAAGTGAATGGAAACCGGCCGGCCGGCTACTTTGGTAGTCGATCGGTGGTAGGCGGCAAACCGGCTTTCGTTATATTAGTCCGTTGGTCCCTGGCCATTTTTCGTGTGGGCATCCTTTCCTGCTTTTGACTCTTGCTAGCCGGACAGCCGGATCTTCGAACTGCGACTTTGGCAAGAGCTAAGCCTGGGTGTCGGCACACTACTTGTCTGACCGCGGGTAGGACTTCTAATATAACTCCAGTCGGCCAGTCCCCGGGCCGACTAGTCGAACCCGGTGCCGGACGGAACAAGTAAATGAAATGACAAGGTCATAAGCATGATACTTTTCATTCATAGATAAAAGATGGCAGTCCCCGAGCCCTCCTCGGGGGGCCTATTGTCTCGTATTTAGTACAAAAGTTAGCATGATACATATTGCATTTCAACTGTAAAATCTTCGAAGGAGGTTGGCGTTCCATGGTCGTTCCGACTCCTTGCCGGAGTCGTCTCTCTTGCGTGTGTTGGGCTTTTGCGCGTCGATTAGGTAGTAGGAGTCGTTGCCTAGAGCTCTGCTGATGATGAAGGGGCCCTCCCAAGGGGCCGAGAGCTTGTGCCGGCCGGCTGTTCGCTGGATCAGCCGGAGCACAAGATCGCCCTCTTGGAAAGATCTTGGCCTAACCTTCCGACTATGGTAGCGGCGCAAACCCTGCTGGTAGATGGCAGACCGGCTGAGGGCTAAGAGCCGGCCTTCTTCCAGCAGGTCGACGCCGTCTTCTCGTGCTTCCTTGGCCTCCGCCTCCGTGTACATGGTTACCCGGGGCGAGTCGAACTCGATGTCGGTTGGGATGATCGCCTCGGCACCGTACACGAGGAAGAAAGGAGTGAAGCTGGTTGACTTGTTTGGGGTAGTGCGCAGACTCCAGAGGACAGCCGGCAGCTCATCGAGCCAACAGCCGGCTGAACGCTCCAGAGGTACGACCAGTCGGGGCTTGATGCCGGAGAGGATGAGGCCGTTGGCTCGCTCGACATGGCCGTTTGACTGCGGGTGGGCGACGGATGCTAAGTCCAGCCGGATACCTTGGGCTGCGCAGAAACGTGCCAAGGCTCCTTTGGCAAGATTCGTGCCATTGTCGGTGATGATGCTGTGTGGCACGCCGTACCAAGTTGTTATGTCTGCGATGAATGTCACAGCAGTCGGCCCATTCAGCTTGTTGATCAGCTTTGCCTCAATCCACTTGGTGAATTTGTCCACGGCGACGAGCAAATGCGCCATGCCGCCGCGCGCCATCTTGAATGGGCCCACCATGTCCAGTCCCCAAACGGCGAAGGGCCAGGTGAGGTGAATGGTCTTGAGTGCCGAAGCCGGCATGTGTTGCTTGGAGCTGAAGAGTTGGCACCCTTTGCAATATTTAACTAATTCTTTGGCGTCATCCAAAGCAGTCGGCCAGAAGAAACCATGGCGGAAAGCTTTGGCGACGAGTGATCTTGAAGCCGCATGGTGGCCGCATTCTCCTTGGTGAATGTCTCTGAGGATTGCAATGCCCTTCTCTTGCTCGACGCACTGTTGGAGGACTCTAGTGACACTGCACTTGACGAGTTCTTTGTTGACGATTGTGTATGCTCCGACTCGATGTTGGACTTGTCTTGCCTCTGCTTTGTCAGCCGGCAGATCTTGGTTTACTAGGAAGTTGAGGATGGACTGAGCCCATGACGGAGCCGCGACTTCTCCTACTGCCAATGTGGCTACTGCCACCAGGGTGGGCGGGCTGGGTGGTGAAATGCTGGAGTCGGCCGCTGGCTGTTGTGTTGGTGCAGTCCCCGGGCCGGCTACTGCAATCCCCGAGCCTGGTGTGGCAGTCCCCGAGCCGGTTGCCGAAGTCCCCGGGCCGACTACTGAAGTCCCGGGGTCGCCTACTTGGTTCTTCAAGCCGGACCCGGCCGCGTCGGGGTCAGGCGGTACGAAGATGGAATCGGACTCTGGAGACGGCTTGATGGACGGCTTGAGGAGGCGTTGTAGAGCGACACCGGTTGGTATTGCTTGCCGAGTGGAGACTATTCGAGACAGGGCATCGGCTGGCTCGTTGTCGGCTCGCGGTACGTGGAGGAACTCGCATCCTTCAAAGTATCCGCTGAGTTGTTGAACCAGGAAGCGGTAGCTTGCCATATTTGCGTCCTTGGCGTCCCAGTCGCCGGATGATTGCTGAACCACCAAGTCTGAGTCGCCATAACATAGGATCCGGCGGATGCCGAGTTCCTTGGCAAGCCGGAGCCCGTGTATGAGTGCCTCGTACTCGGCTACAATGTTGGAGGCGGCAAAGTGAATCTGCAGCGTGTATCTGAGCTTGTCGCCTTTGGGAGAGGTAAGGACGACGCTGGCTCCCAAGCCGGTGCGCATCTTGGACCCGTCAAAGTGCATGCGCCAATGGGTGGAGTCGGGAGCCGGCGGCAGGTACTGGGTCTCGGCCCAGTCTACGAGGAAGTCGGCCAGTGCTTGGGACTTGATGGCGGTGCGGGGCTGGTAGAAGATTGTGTAAGGGGCCAGCTCGATGGCCCATTTCGCCACCCGGCCGGATGCGTCCCGGCTGCCTATGATCTCGACCAGCGGGGCGGTGCATACGACCGTGACGGGATGCTCTTGAAAGTAGGGCTTTAGCTTCTTGGCGGTGAAGTACACGCCGTAACACATCTTCTGGTAGTGCGGGTAGTTCTGCTTTGAAGCGGACAGCACCTCGCTCAAATAATACACCGGCCTCTGGACCGGCTGGGCTCGGCCTTCTTCTGGGTGTTGGACTACGATGACGGTGCTGACCACCCGGCTGGTTGCGGCAATGTAAAGGAGCATGGGCTCTTTCTCAGTCGGCGCCGCTAGGACGGGCGGCGTGGCCAGCATCTTCTTCAGCTCGTGAAAAGCTTGGTCGGCCTGGTCATTCCACTCGAAGTGAGTGCTCTTCTTCATGAGGCGGTAGAGGGGGAGAGCTTTCTCTCCGAGCCGGCTGATGAAGCGGTTCAAGGAGGCCAAGCATCCGGTGAACTTTTGGATGTCTCGAAGCTTGGTGGGGATCACCATTCTCTCGATGGCCTTGATCTTCACCGGGTTGCATTCGATGCCGCGTTCGGAGACCAGGAAGCCTAGGAGCTGGCCAGCTGGCACTCCGAACACGCATTTCTCGGGGTTGAGCTTGATTTGGAACCGGCGTAGGTTCTCAAACGTTTCTTTGAGGTCTCCCAGCAAGGTGCTGCGCTTCTCCGTCTTCACCATAATGTCGTCCACGTAGACGTGAGCATTTCTGCCGAGTTGCTTGAGGAGGCACTTCTGCATGAAACGCTGAAAAGTGGCACCGGCATTTCTTAAGCCGAATGTCATAGTCAGGTAGCAGAAGGCTCCAAATGGCATGATGAAGGCGGTCTTCAGGCGGTCGTCCAGATCTAGCTTTATCTGGTGATATCCTGAGTAAGCATCCAAGAAACTCAATAGCTCGCATCCGGCCGTGGAGTCTATCACTTGGTCAATCCTCGGCAGGGAAAAGGGATCTTTGGGGCAAGCCTTGTTGAGGCTCGTGTAGTCTATACACGTGCGCCACTTGTTCTTCTTCTTTAGCACGAGGACCGGGTTGGCGAGCCACTCTGGAAAGAAAACTTCCATAATGAAGCCGGCTGCCAGAAGCTGGGCTATCTCCTCTCCCACAATCCTGCGTTTCTCCTCCGACAGTCGGCGAAGGGGTTGTTTGACTAGCTTTGCGTCTTTTCGGATGTGTAGTTTGTGCTCGGCGAATTCCTTCGGGATGCCCGGCATGTCCTTAGGGGACCATGCAAAGATGTCCCGATTCTCATGGAGGAAATCGGCGAGCTCGCCTTCCTATTTGCTGTTTAGGTTTGCCCCGATGACGGCAAACCTCTCTGGGTGCTCAGGGTCAAGAGGTATCTTCTTCGTCTCATTGGCCGTCTGGAAAGATCCTTGAGCATCATGCTCCTTGGGATCGGGGGACACGGCCGACTGCTTGCCGGCTACGACCACGACTCGGTCCAACATCTTCTTTTCTTCGGCAATCACAAGGGACTCGGCCAGCCAGCTGCTGGCTGCTGCGCACTCAGAGGACTTCTTGTAATGTCCGGCTACGGTGATGACACCTTTGGTGCTTGGTATCTTCATCTTGAGGTATGCATAGTGGGGAACTGCCATGAACCTGGCCAAGGCGGGTCGGCCAAGCAATGCGTGGTAGGGGCTCTCCAGGTCCACCACTTCAAACCAGATTGCTTCCCGGCGGAAATGCTCCTTGTCCCCAAAGAGTACATCAATCTTGATCTTGCCAATGGGGGCGCAGGACAAGCCGGGTACGATGCCATGAAACACTGTCCGAGTAGGCATGAGCTGCTTCGTCTTGACATTTAGATTCTCCAGGGTGTCACGGTACAGGATGTTGATGCTGCTCCCGCCGTCTATCAGCACACGGGAGAAGCGGGCAGCGCATCTGTCCGTCGCGAGGGTGGCTTCCAGGACCAACGCATAAGAGCCGGGAGACGGCATCACGTCTGGATGGTCGGCCCGGCTCCAGCTGATGGGTTTTTCTGACCAATGCATGTGTCCGGCGGGGTTGGCAGCGACCACGCTGACTTCCTGGTGCTCTCGGCGTTTGCTGCGGCCCTCTTTGAGCTGGCTTGTAAAGACGATGTAGGTTGCTTGCTCGTCGGGGAATTCGTCGTGCACGGCTCCGACTGCGGGCCGAGCGGCCGGAGGCGGCGGAGCCGGAGGCGGCGGGCCGGCAGGTGGAGGCGGTGCGAGCCCCTCGCCTTTAGAGATTCGGGTGAGCCAATGGCACTTCTGGGTTGTGTGGTTGGACGGCTTCGCACCGCTATGGAATTTGCACGGGGCGTCGAGAGTTTGCTCGTAGGAGAAAGCCGGCTGCCAAGCCGGCCGGCCGCCCTTGGGCTTCTTGGGCGCGGGTCGCCCTTCAGGCAGCACATCTTCGACCGTGCCCACCTGCTGACCGATGGGAGGCGGCGCAGGGCCCTTGCGCTTATGGTCGTCCGGGTGTGGGCGTCGGCCGGAATCCCCTGCCGGCGTCTTGGGCGCCGGGTTGAGTACTTTCCCGGACACGTCTACCCGGAGCTCGGTCTTCATTGAAGACTCGGCGATGGCGTATTTGTCTCCTATGTCCAGAAGCTCGTCGAGGGTAGTCGGCTCGTCGCAGAGGAGCTTGTGCTTGAGGAGGGTACCTTCTCGGCACCCGGCGGTGAAGTATTCGATGGCTCGCACCTCGTGCACCCCCTTGCAAGAATTGCGGAGCTCGGCCCAACGCGTGAGGTAGTCGCGAGTGGACTCGGCTAGGCCCTGTACGCACAGGGAGAGCTGCTTGGGCTTGGGGGCCCGCTTGTAGGTGCTAGTGAAGTTGCGGATGAAAGCTTCGGTGAAATCTAGCCAGCTGTTGATGCTGAGAGGCTTGAGGCTGTTGAGCCAGGTCCGCGCCGTGCCTTGCAGCATGAGGGGCACGTACATCACGGCAATGCGCCGGTTGCCGTTGGCTATGCTGACCGCCATGGAGTAGTCGATCAACCAATCTTCCGGCTTCACGGAGCCGTTGTACTTGGGCGTGTCTCTTGGGAGCGAGAACCCTTTGGGGAAAGGCTCGTCGCGGATGCGGGGGCCGAAACAAGGCGGGCCGACATTGTCTTCTTCTTCCAGTGCCAGGGATCGCGCCAGGCGGTCGATCCGATGGCGGGCGTCGTTCTCGCCGACTCCTTCGCGGCGACCTAGTCGGCCGCTGAGAGTCGGGTGCGCCACTGGCGGCGGGGTGGGATATCTCTGTCCACGGGGTCGAGGCGGAGGTGGGTTGCCCCGCCATTCCATGGCTCGGGGATGGCCATCCGCGTCTCGCTCGATGGAGATTCGGGTCCGGCTTCGGCTGGCCGCCGGCTCTTTCTCGCGCCGCGCGCGGGCGTTGCTCGTAGTCGGTGTCCGGGACGTCGCGTCGTGATCTCGGCGCGGGGGAGGGCTTCCCGCGCGGGCGTTGGCCTCGTGCCGCTGTGCGTCCGTGTCAATCAGTTGCTGGATGCGTCGGGTCATGTGGGGGAGTTCTTCGGCCCCCAGTCCGTCTAGCTCGTCTACGGCCGCCTGGGCGGCGCGCAGGTTCTCGAGTGGAGTGGCGTAGATTGGGTTGTCTGACAACGCCGACCCGGCTGGGCCCGCCTGGGGGCGGCGTGCCAAAGGCGGCGCGGTCGGCCTCGCGTCAGTGGGCCTCAGCGAGGCGTCTCATGGAAACCAATTTCTGGCCTTCCGCAAGGAGGGCGAGGCGGCGAGCCTCCAGTGCTTCAGCGTCGGCATCGGTCGGAAGGGGGATGGACAAGTCATGGACCGCCGCGTGTGGGGCGTCGTGGGCGCTCTCGTCAGCAGCGCCGTCGTGGCCGATGACCATCACCTCAGTGGTGACAGCGTCGCAGCCATCGGCTCGGGGAAGCGGGTCGTTGTAGATCGTGACGTTGGTGGGGAAGGTGTCGAACGAGGCCGTGTCGGAGTCGACAGGCATCGGATCGGTGGAGCCAACCGACTGCAAGTCCACAGCAGGCTCACCAGAGACATGGAGCCGGCCGAGGAGGTTGACGAGGTGGTCGGTGCCCGCGTCGGAGGCGAGCTCGTCGGAGATGAGGGTCTTGTCGAGGAGATCAGTGAGGCTGCTCGCTGCGCAGGTGTTGGTGACGCCTTGCAGTGCATCGTGGCAAGCGCCATCGGGCGTGCCGGACTGGCTACACTCGCGGGGGAGGAAGAGGGTTCCCATCCAGAACAGGGTTCCGGACGACGGTGCACCTAGCCCTACGGTGGGTGCCAAATGTCGGGCGGTAGGTGCGACATATGCCAACGGGTGGCTTATCATTGCGGGAGCCAGTAAGACGTCGCCGGTGCCTGGAAACGGGATGAGGCAAAGACATGCACGCCGGCGAATCTTACCCAGCTTCGGGGCTCTCCATGGAGATAACACCCCTACTGCTACTCTGCGGGGTCTCCGCATGATCACTAGATGGACAAGTAGCTACACAATGCTCCTTGAGCTGTTCGGTGGGAGCAGGAAGAAGGGCACGGCTAGCCTGCTTCTTCTCCTTGTGTGGTGTCTAAAACCAGCTGGGGGTCCAGCCCTTTGCATGGGTGCCCCGGGGGGTTTATATAGGCCTACCCCCGGGGGTACAATGGTAATCCGACTGGGCGCGGGGCCCAGCCGTCTGTGACTGCGCTAGCCGGCTTTTGCGCCGGCTGCTGGGGCCCGCCGACTGGTGGGTCCCACCGGCTGCCGGCTCCTTGGTCGACAGGCAGGCCCCACTGTCCAGGACCTGGTCGGCGGCTGGTTACTGTTGCTCTATCTTGGTGACGTGGGCTTCGTCGAGGTAGGCGTGTCTACAGTGCCGCCACCCGGCGGGCGATCGCTGTAGCCTCACCGCCTCTTGTCTCCTTAATGGGGCGTCTCCTTCGAGGGAGGCGGCAAGCCGGCTGCGGGGAGCCGGCTCTGTCTTGGGCCGACTGGGGGAGGCGTGGCCGCCTTTGGGTGTCTCTCTGCCCGAAGGGGCCCACCGTCCGTGGGCCGCGCTGGTAGTCCGTCGTGGATGGCGTCAGGGTTGGCATGGCAACAGTGTTGAGCTGGGCGGGTCATGGTCACCCGTACGGCGCACTGTGCCGATCGTGCTCCGGGATTTGGGGGTGGCAGGCTTTACTGTAGCCACGCCTCGTCTCATCGCCGCTAGGTGGATGCAAACTTTGAGGGTACGGTCTCGACCGCTTTATGGGAGCCGGCTTCTTGGAGTCGGCCTCCTCGCGGCCGGCTTCTCGAAGTCGGCCCTCCCATGGCTTTCTTCATGAGGGCTAAAGTCGGGCCACCTTCCGAAAGCCGGCCTGGATGACAGCCAGCAAGGGGAAGGCGGCCCCATGTCTTGGATTCTTGAGAGCCGGACGGGCTCATAATTTTTTCAGAAGGGCCAGGGGAAGCCGGCTAGGCTACCCATGGCTATTTACTCCGACAAAATTGTTCGTCTGAATGTGCACTTCATTTAATTCCATTGCACCATGTTCATTTGAGTTCATCTTGATGCCCTAAATGCTGTTGCAAAAGTGCTATGGAATGTTAGTTTCTGTTTCTTAACAGATTATAGACATTTGTCATTTTTGCCATGTTTAATGTGTGCCTCCTATGAACTTGAGCCCTACATGTGTTTTGGGCTATGCCATGCCATATTTACAGGGGTGTATGCCATGTATTTTTTGTGATCAATGTGGTGACTAGCACAAGCATGCAAAGTAGCTCTCGTGATGTTGCTGATTTCAGGGACTTAGCATTCTTCTAAGTCATTTCCCTGATGATATTTTTATGCCATGTATTCTTGTTGCTACAGAGTGATCCATGCCTCTTTTGAGCATGTTCAGTAAGGATGATTTTGAGATATTGTTACGTTCTATCCATCCATGCCTTTGTTTCCAATTATGGAGTAACCTAGCATGACTCAATCTTGCTCTACGTTTGCTATAAAATGTTCCTGGCAGATTGTTTACGTGTTAATCAATTTTGCCGAGGTTGTTGTAGTTGATCCATGCATGCTATGAGAGTGTTCTTGCCATGGTTATCTTATTGATCATGTCTTTTTGCTGGGTGTATGCTTAGTTCTTCATGAAATGCCTTGTGGTGAGTGTGTCGAGCTCGCAAACATTCCTAAGTAACTCTGTTTTTGCCATGCCCAGTTTTCTGCTAAGTATGAATCTGTTAGCGAAACTTGCTAAGTTTACATGGGTGCCATTGTATTTTCTGATCCCGTTTGGCTTATGGTCGGTAAGGGACTTTTGTTATATGTTTTGAGTAGTTTCATGCCATGCCTTGATTTGCCATGTTATGTTCCTGTAGCATGTTGTTATCTTGCTCTAAACATTACTTCCTGATGTTAAATCATGTCATGTTATTTTCACTAAGTCTGAGAACCTGATATCTTTTGCACTTTTGCCATGCTTGTTTGAACCAGCTATTGTGCGATTTAGCCATAGCTCAATGTTCATATTTTGTCAAGCATCTTGAGTGGATCACTATCATGTGCTTTTTTGCTATGTTAGAGTGCGGTAGCTTATTTTTCTTGATGCATTTAGATGGCATCGTGCTGTTAATCGCAGATTGGTGCCATTATTGTTTTGCTTGCCATTTGCAAACCGTGCATCCGATTCTGGTGATCTTTATATCGATTTCGACCAAAATCTACTCATCTTTCTAGCAGAGCTCTTGGTTTTCCAAGTTAAGGCCTGGTTCAATCTTTCCTTTCCGAAGCATGCATATGCATTGCATATCACATCCCGCATATCATGCCATGTTTTGCATCATGTTGCTTGCGCATTGCATCGTGGTTGATTGTGTTTCCCTTGCTTGTGTTCTTTCCTTGGGTTAGAGCCGAGAGACGAGTACGTGATCGAGGAACCCTCTGAGTACGTTTACGACGATCAAGCTTACGTCAACTTGGAGAACTTTGCAGGCAAGATAACCATACCCTCGAAATCACTTCTATCTTTGCTTGCTAGTTGCTCGATCTATTGCTATGGCTATGCTACGATACCTACCACTTGCTTATCATGACTCCCATATTGGCATGTCAAACCTCTAACCCACCTTGTCCTAGCAAACCGTTGTTTGGCTATGTTACCGCTTTGCTCAGCCCCTCTTATAGCGTTGTTAGTTGCAGGTGAAGTTTGGAGTTTGTTCCTTGTTGGAACATGATTATTGTTGGTATATCTCTATTATATCTTGTTTACTTAATGCATCTATATACTTGGTAAAGGGTGGAAGGCTCGGCCTTATGCCTAGTGTTTTGTTCCACTCGTGCCGCCCTAGTTTCCATCATACCGGTGTTATGTTCCTTGATTTTGCGTTCCTTACGCGGTTGGTTATAATGGGAACCCCTTGACAGTTCGCCTTGAATAAAACTCCTCCAGCAAGTCCCAACCTTGGTTTTACCATTTGCCACCTAGCCTTTTTCCCTTGGGTTCTGCAGACTCAAGGGTCATCTTTATTTTAAACCCCCAGACCAGTGCTCCTCTGAGTGTTGGTCCAAACTAGAGCCCCTTGCAGCGCCACCTCAGGGTAACTCGAGGGTTGGTTTTAGTTGTACGGATTGCTTATCTGGTGTGCCCTGAGAAAGAGATATGTGCAGCTCCTATCGGGATTTGTCGGCACATTTGGGTGGCTTTGCTGGTTTAGTTTTACCATTGTCGAGATGTCTTGTAACCGGGATTCCGAGTCTGATCGGGCCGTCCTGGGAGAAGGAATATCCTTCGTTGACCGTGAGAGCTTGTGATGGGCTAAGTTGGGACACGCCCGCAGGGATTTGAACTTTCGAAAGCCGTGCCCGCGGTTATGGGCAGATGGGAATTTGTTAATGTCCAGTTGTAGAAAACTTGAAACTTAACTTAATTAAAATGGATCAACAGCGTGTGTAGCCGTGATGGTCTCTTTTAGGCGGAGTCCGGGAAGAGAACACGGTCTCGGGTTATGCTTGAACGTAAGTATTTCTAGGATCACTTCTTGATCATAGATTCTCGAACGTGCTTTGCCTTCTCTTCTCGCTCTCATTTGCGTATGTTAGCCACCATATATGCTAGTGTTTGCTGCAACTCCACCTCTTACCTTTTCCCTACCTATAAGCTTAAATAGTCTTGATCGCGAGGGTGTGAGATTGCTGAGTCCCCATGACTCACAGATTACTTCCAAAACCAGATGCAGGTGCCGATGATACCATTCCAGGAGATACGACTGAGCTCAAGTGGGAGTTCGATGAGGACTCAGGACGATACTATGTTTCCTTTCCAGACGATCAGTAGAGGAGCCCAGTTGGGGCGATCGGGGATCTTATGCATTTGGGGTTGTGTTTATTTTGGTTCCGTAGTCACACCTTGATTGTATCTGGATGATTGAAATGATATATTTATGCTATTGTGTGAAGTGGCAATTGTAAGCCAACTATGTACCTGTAACATCCCAAATTTTCAATTTGGAATGTTATACATTAGATCATCATGCATATCATATTTTATTTTGCATTTTGGTTGATCCTAGAAATTCTACGCAACTCAATGACCCATGGAGAGAGTTGGGGATTTCGTTATTTTCATATTTGAGTTCTCTCAAATTTTGAGAATAGGATCGTTTGATTTTATTTATTTTATCATCAATTATTTCTACTACAAAAATGTGAGAGAGGGAATAAAATGACTTTCCCAAAATAAG
This sequence comes from Triticum aestivum, assembly GCF_018294505.1. NCBI lineage: Eukaryota > Viridiplantae > Streptophyta > Magnoliopsida > Poales > Poaceae > Triticum > Triticum aestivum. The sequence continues at coordinate 108,186,299 of NC_057806.1, forward strand.
GAAATATTGAGGATTTAATAATAAAATCAAATAAGTTTTTATTTCAGAGTTTTTCGGTGTTTTATTTGAATTTAGGAAAAATGTGCGTTTTTCAAAATTGCATTTAGGGCCCAAATAAATGTTCACCTTGTGCGGCTTGATTTTAGAAGCCCGTGAAAATTTATTTTGGAATTTTTGGAGTCCGTTTAGTATTTCTTTTTACTTTTCTTCCGAGCGGAATAATTAAAAAAACGAACCTACTTCGGGCCGTAACCGAGCGGGACACCACCCGGGGGCAGCCTTTAAATAGCGCCGCCCCGAGCCGCCCCAGCCCATCAGCCCCGCCTCGATCCGCGCGCGCCGCCGGAGCCGCCGCCACCGACGATCCCGCCGCCCGAGGTTCGTCGCGCCACGTTTTTCGTGCCGAAAAAAAAATTCGGCGTTCGTCGTTTTTCTTTTTCTCGGATTAAATCCACGATTTTTCTGATCGCGATTCCTGATCCGATTTTCGTTGTAGTTTAACTTTTCGCTTGTTTATCGGAATTAGGCGATTTAAGCGCCTAGGGATTCGTCTCGAAACCCTCTATCCGTTTAACCAACTTAAACAAGATTTTGCTACTGTAAAATTTGCCCTAGATCCAGATTACTAGAACGAAGTTGTTTTCTTTCGCCGTTTGACTTTCGTTGCTTCGTTCGATTTGATTTCTTTTTGCCAACCGGAGTTCTTAAGTTGAACCTTCTGGTTAGATCTCTTATTTGAGTTTTACCTGTGCATTAGATGAGTACTTATTGTATGCCTGTTTGTTTGTCTACGATAGAATACCTGGAGTGCGCCGCCTGTTACTTCGAATCGTTAGGTTTCTCGGATCATCAGCAAGGCAAGTAACACATTGATCATACCTTTCCTACTACCCAGTTTTATTGCATTAGATCAATCCTCACACATTGCATGATTAGGATCTAATTAAATTGTGGGATGGGAAGTAGATGAGGTAGTACCTATTATCGGTTATTATTAAACCTTTGGGAGTTACTTCTACATTTGCTTATTATGCCATGCTATGCTAGTAGACGTGGATTGGGTGAGTGAAATCCATGACAGATGTGAGATTGTTAATTAATGGTTTATCTAAGGTGGCAACTTGAACACACATCTGGGTGGATTGAGGCACCTGGGTATTCCAGGACTTGCCTGTTTTCTTTTGGACCGCCACCCAGGCTCAAAGGGATCATGAGACTATTCATACTAGAAACTTCCGTGTGCAGCCACAAGCTATTATGGGCTCTAGCATAGTTGACTAAGTTGTGCGAACTCTTACAGTGGTAGACTAGCAGATGTAGGGGATGTAGGTGGTACGGTCTACCCGGTCGTAAGGTGCTAGCGCTTCTGAAAGACTATGTCTCGCTCATCCGTCTTCTCAAACACCATGTAGTGCGAGAAACCAAACGGAGGCAACCGAGTCTTGTGGGGAAAAGTGCGCAAACCTCTGCAGAGTGTAATAAACTAATCATGGTTAGCCGTGTCCCCAGTTATGGACGTCTTGAGTATCTAGTACTTGGATTTTCATGTGAATCTCAACATGTTACTCTAAATTAATTTTGTTGGGTTATGTTTAATGATGATGCTTAATTGGGATTGAGAATGCTGTCAACCATTCTCAATGTTTAACAACCACCATGATAGTAATTAAATTTTATTCCTTTGAAGTAGGGAAAAATTGGCTTTACGCAAAACTATAACCATAGAGCTTTCCACCAGCCAAATATGCATATAGTATAGCTATTTCATTCCATTACTCTCTATGTGTTACCTTGCCAGCATATTCCATGTGCTGACCCATTTTCGGGCTACAGCGTTAATGTTGCAGACTTTTCAGATGACGATTAAGGAGTTTTTAGGTCGTGGTTCTATACTCAGTGATGCCGTTGGAGTTGATGGACTCACTTATCTTCCAAGCCTTCCGCTGTTATCGTTATTAGATGGCCTTAAGCCATATTTATTGTAATAAGTTATCTATGGAGACACTCGATGTAATAAGTGTGTGATTGCTACTCTGCTATAAATCCTCTGAGTACTGTGTGGTGTCAGCATTACTGATCCAGGGATGACACTGGAGCACAGAGATCAGACTGTTTGAGGTCTGGTTGCTACAAGAGATGGTATCAGAGCACACGCTGACTGTAGGACACGACCACTAAGTTAGAGACCTAGATCACTTTTCACTCTCTTCTCTTCTGACTTCTCATCCTTTCTACTCTTTAGGATGGCGGATGCAAGGAACAAGTTCACGCAACCGGATGAAGATACACCCTTTGGATGTCACTTGAAGGAAGTCACTAGATACCTGAACATAGGAGTACCAAGCTTCATAGGAACCTACAACGCCACTTTACCTGAAGAAGAGCGTTGGATGATTCAAGTTCAAGTACCAGGAAGAACGTTCATGCCATTCACTGAGCCCATAGAATTTTCGTTTGATGCACCAACTTGGAGTCTAGGAAAGAGCATGGCATCTCACATCGCCATGGGACGCATTGGAGAAGTCTACCGCAAGGATCTCAAGGATACTATCTACCATATTTGTGGGCGCCGAGATGAGCACTGGGAGATGATCAACACCAGGAAGGATAGATCAATTGCAGCTTTTATCCAGGAGCTAAACCAGCACATTCGACGACAGGAGAACCAGATGTGCGCCGACATGATAGATCTGAAGAAGGCTAATACTAGAATCAAGGAATTGGAGGAAGAACTCAAGGCTACACGTGAAGATTATGAAGAGGAAATTGAAGTATTAGTGGAGAAGAATGACGACCTGATCAAGAAGATTGGAATATTTATGGGAGACCCTACGCCAGTAGATGAAGACGAAGAACCTCAGGAGATTAGCCCAGAAGACTACATCATTATCGACGGCACCGACTCGGAAGCAGATAGTAGCGATGATGACTATGTTGATGAAGCTGGAGCAGATATCATGGAGTCAACGACCGTAGAATATTTCTAGTAGACCACCTCATCAATAGTAGTAGTCCACCATGTAAATATAGTAGTCCGAGCACTTTTGCGATAGTTAGATCGATTGTATGCCTTTGTTTGATTGATTGAAGTGAATTGTTTCCTTTTGCCTCATGTGCATATGGGTAGTGTTTTCTCTTTAGACCCCCTCTATTCTTATATCTCATCTTTTCTAAACCCTCAAATGCCTCCGAGATGTGACCCCGGATTTACCTTTCCACCGGAGCTCACCCAGTTGATCCAGCAGCAGAACACATTGATGCAGTTGCTAGTCCAGAATCAGAACCAGGGGAACAACAACAACAACCCACCACCACCACCACCACCTGTTGACCACTTAGCCCATTTTCTTAGGCTGAATCTGCCGGTGTTTTCCAGTAGCACCGAGCCGATAGTAGCAGATGATTGGCTCCACAAGACAGCTAGGGAGTTGACTACAGCAGGATGCATAGATGCGGAGAAGGTGAAGTTTGCCGCACATCAGTTAGAAGGACCCGCAACATCATGGTGGGAGAATTTCACAGCCACTTTCCCAGTAGACACTGTCACATGGGACCAGTTTCAGCAGGCTTTTCATACTGCCCATGTTTCAGCAGGAGCCATGGGCATGAAGAAGCGTGAGTTTCACAACTTGCGCCAAGGAGGAAGGACAGTTGGCTAGTATGTGGAGGAATTTAGTAAGTTAGCACGTTATGCACCAGATGATGTCACTACGGATGCAGCGAAGCAGGAGAAGTTTCTAGAAGGACTGAATGATGATTTGAGCATGCAGTTGATGGTAGCAACCTTCAACAACTACCAGGAGTTGGTAGATCGTGCTCTTATGATTGAAGGGAAGCAGCAGCAGATTGAGAATCACAAGAGGAAGTATGGACAAGGAAAGTACAATTCAGGAGCTCAGCAGAAGCCACGTTTTACCCCTAGACCGGGAGGACATTTTCAGCATACCCATGGAGTAGGTAGCTCGCACAATCACAATGGCACCAAGAATGGAAATGGCAATGGAGGAAGCAACGGCCAGAACCGCACCAACCCCTCAACCCCAGCCAAGAAGGACCTAAGCCAAGTCACTTGCTTTAAGTGTTCGAAGACAGGACATTATGCCAATGAATGTCCTGAAGGCCAAAATGGCAATGGAAGTTCTGGGAAGAAGCCGAACCCTTTCAACAGGGCACAGGTGAACCACGTTAGCGTGGAGGAGGTTGAAGCTCAGCCCGATGCAGTAATAGGTAAGTTTTTGGTTAAGTTAGTTACTGCACTCGTTCTTTTTGATACTGGCGCACCGCATTCATACATCTCAAGGGGATTTGTGGATAAGTATAACCTACCAACCCAAGCCCTTAGGTCACCCATGTTAGTAACCTCGCCCGGAGCAGAGTATGTGGCTAGTCTATGGTGTGATCGGTTACCATTAAGGATTGGTAACTATGTTTTTCCCTCATACCTAATAGTATTGGAATCTCAAGGATTGGATGTGATATTATGCATGGATTGGTTATCAAAGTATGAAGGGAATATTGAATGTGCTAGTAAGTCAATTTTGCTTACCACCCCAGAAGGGAGAAGGATCAAGTATGTATCCCGGCACGTGCCAAAGAGGACTGAAGTAAATTGCCTAACAGGAGTTGTGCAAGAGGAAGTACCAGTGGTAAGGGATTTCCCTGATGTATTTCCAGAGGAGTTGCCAGGCATGCCACCGGATAGAGATATTGAGTTTTTGATTGAGCTATTGCCAGGCACAGGTCCAATATCAAAGAGACCATATAGGATGCCAGCAAAAGATTTGGTGGAAATTAAGAAGTAGATTAAGGAATTACTAGATAAGGGATATATTCGCCCAAGTTCTTCGCCTTGGGGATCGCCAGTACTTCTAGTGGATAAAAAGGATGGATCGTTAAGGATGGTTGTTGATTATCGAGGATTGAATGAAGTAATGATCAAGAACAAGTACCCACTACCAATGATCAACGTTCTATTTGATCGATTGCAAGGAGCTAAGGTATTTTCCAAGATCGATCTGTGATCAGGATACCACCAGTTGAAGATTCGAGAATAGGATATTCCGAAGACAACTTTTACCACCAGGTATGGGCTATATGAGTATACCGTTATGTCGTTTGGTTTGACTAACGCACCTGCCTATTTTATGAACATGATGAACAAAGTGTCTGTGGAGTTTTTGGATAAGTTCGTCGTAGTGTTCATTGATGATATCCTGGTTTATTCGAAGAATGAAGAGGAACATAAGGAGCATTTGCGTTTGGTACTTGGAAGGCTCAGAGAACATCAATTATATGCCAAGTTCAGCAAATGTGAGTTTTGGTTGAAGGAAGTAGGATTCCTCAGACATGTTATATCTGGAAAAGGTATAGCAGTAGATCCCGCTAAAGTTGAAACTGTGACCAAGTGGGAAGCCCCAACAACAGTTGGAGAGATCCGGAGTTTTCTTGGACTCGCAGGATACTACCGGAGATTTATTGAGAATTTCTCAAAGATTGCGAAGCCTATGATGGAGTTGTTGAAGAAAGATACCAAGTTCATATGGACAGAGGAATGTGAGGCTAGTTTCCAGGAGTTGAAGAAACGTTTGGTTACCTCACCAGTGTTGATTTTTCCAGACCAGACCAATGATTATGAGGTGTATTGCGACGCTTCACGTCAAGGACTTGGAGCAGTGCTTATGCAGGAAGGGAGAGTTGTTTCATATGCCTCAAGACAACTGAAGCCTCATGAGTTGAATTATGCCACGCATAATTTGGAGTTAGCATCCGTAGTGCAAGCATTGAAGACATGGAGACATTTTCTCATTGGAAACCATTGTGAGGTGTACACGGATCATAAAGTTTGAAATACATCTTCACACAGAAGGAGTTAAACCTCAGACAAAGGAGATGGTTGGAGCTTATCAAGGATTATGATATGAAATTGCATTATCACCCCGGAAAGGCTAATGTAGTAGCTGACGCATTAAGCCGTAAGAGCCATGTCAATACGTTAATGACGGGAGGAATACCAAGGGAGTTAGCCGAAAATCTTCGTGAACTATGTTTGGAAATAGTTCCGAGAGGTTATGTAGCAGCAATGGAGATTCAGTCAACCTTGATGGATAAAATCAGGGAAGCTCAGAAAGCTGACAAAGAGATTGCCGCTATAAAGGAGAAACTGAGCAAAGGAAAAGCTAAAGGATTTCGTGAGGATGAACACGACACCCTATGGTTTGAAGACCACGTTTATGTGCCCAATGACCCGGAGATCAAGAAGTTGATTTTGCAAGAGGCACACAACTCACCGTATTCAATTCACCTAGGAAATACCAAGATGTATCTGGATTTGAAGGATATTTTCTAGTGGACCGGAATGAAGAAGGATATAGCGGAGTATGTAGCAGTTTGTGATGTATGTCAGAGAGTAAAGGCAGAGCATCAGAAGCCAGCATGATTGTTACAACCATTGCCGATACCCGAATGGAAGTGGGATAAGTTAGGCATGGATTTTATCACGGGATTACCCAGGACTCGTTCCGGCTATGACTCGATTTGGGTTATAGTTGATCGATTGACGAAGGTAGCTCATTTCATCCCAGTAAGGACCACTTATACCAGTGCTAAGTTGGCAAAGATATACATGACCAGGATCGTATGTTTGCATGGAGTTCCGAGGAGTATCGTATCAGATAGAGGAACCCAATTTACCTCAAAGTTCTGGAAGCAGTTGCACGAAACTTTGGGTACCAGGCTAGAATTCAGTACAGCTTTTCATCCACAGACAGATGGACAGACCGAGAGAGTCAATCAGATTTTGGAGGATATGTTGAGAGCTTGTGCGCTAGATTACGGATCTAGTTGGGACGATAATTTGCCATATGCAGAGTTCTCTTACAACAACAGTCACCAAACCAGTTTAAAGATGGCCCCTTTCGAAGCCTTGTACGGAAGGAGGTGCAGGACAGCGCTGTCATGGGACGAAGTTGGAGACCGCCAGTTGTTTGGTCCTGACTTGATTAAAGGTCTGAACAGAAGGTGAAGCTGATTCGCGATAGGCTCAAGGTAGCCCAGTCCAGACAGAAAAGTTATGTGGATTCTAAACGCAAGGAGACAGTTTACGAAGTCAGAGACAGAGCTTATCTTCGAGTATCTCCACTTCGGGGAACAAAGTGTTTTGGAGTTAAAGGGAAGTTAGCGCCACGATTTGTAGGACCATATCGAGTTTTGGAGCGTATGGGAGAAGTGGCCTACAAGTTGGAATTGCCCGAAGGATTATCAGGAGTACATGATGTGTTCCACGTTTCCCAGTTAAAGAAATGTCACGCGGAGATGGCTGACATACCGTTGAGAGACACAGTGCCTTTGGAAACTATTCAGTTGGATAACGATTTGACCTACGAGGAGAAACCAATTAAGATCCTCGAGTTTGCCAGCCGAGTTACTCGCAGCAAGGTTAACAAGTTTTGCAAAGTTCAGTGGAGCCACCACACGGAGGATGAAGCCACCTGGGAACGAGAGGAACATTTGCTCAAAGACCACCCTCACCTATTTTCTAGCCAACCCAAATCTCGAGGGCGAGATTCATCTTAAGGGGGGTAGGTTTGTAACATCCCAAATTTTCAATTTGGACTGTTATACATTAGATCATCATGCATATCATATTTTATTTTGCATTTTGGTTGATCCTAGAAATTCTACGCAACTCAATGACCCACGGAGAGAGTTGGGGATTTCGTTATTTTCATATTTGAGTTCTCTCAAATTTTGAGAATAGGATCATTTGATTTTATTTATTTTATCATCAATTATTTCTACTACAAAAATACTAGAGAGGGAATAAAATGACTTTCCCAAAATAAATAAATATTGAGTATTTAATAATAAAATCAAATAAGTTTTTATTTCAGAGTTTTTCCGTGTTTTATTTGAATTTAGGAAAAATGTGCGTCTTTCAAAATTGCATTTAGGGCCCAAATAAATGTTCACCTTGTGCGGCTTGATTTTAGAAGCCCGTGAAAATTTATTTCGGAATTTTTGGTGTCCGTTTAGTATTTATTTTTATTTTTCTTCCGAGCAGAATAATTAAAAAAACGAACCGACTTCGGGCCGTACCCGAGCGGGACACCGCCCGGGGGCAGCCTTTAAATAGCGCCGCCCCGAGTCGCCCCAGCCCATCAGCCCCGCCTCGATCCACGCGCGACGCCGGAGCCGCCGCCGCCGACGATCCCGCTGCCCAAGGTTCGTCGCACCTCGTTTTCCATGCCGGAAAAAAGAGAGAAAAAAAATTCGGCGTTCGTCGTTTTTCTTTTTCTCGGATTAAATCCGCAATTTTTCTGATCGCGATTCGTGATCCGATTTTTGTTTTAGTTTAACTATTCGCTCATTTATCAGAATTAGGCGATTCAAGCGCCTAGGGATTCGTCTTGAAACCCTCTATCCGTTTAACCAACTTAAACAAGATTTTGCTACTGTAAAATTTGCCCTAGATCTAGATTACTAGAACGAAGTTGTTTTCTTTTGCCGTTTGACTTTCGTTGCTTCGTTCGATTTGATTTCTTTTTGCCAACCAGAGTTCTTAAGTTGAAACTTCTGGTTAGATCTCGTATTTGAGTTTTACCTATACATTAGATGAGTACTTATTGTATGCTTGTTTGTTTGTCTGCGATAGAATACCCGGAGTGCGTCGCCTGTTACTTCGAATCGTTAGATTTCTCGGATCATCAGCAAGGCAAGTAACACTTTGATCATACCTTTCCTACTACCCAGTTTTATTGCATTAGATCAATCCTCACACATTGCATGATTAGGATCTAATTAAATTGTGGGATGGGAAGTAGATGAGGTAGTACCTATTACTGGTTATTATCAAACCTTTGGGAGTTACTTCTACGTTTGCTTATTATGCCATGCTATGCTAGTAGACGTGGATTGGGTGAGTGAAATCCATGACAGATGTGAGATTGTTAATTAATGGTTTATCTAAGGTGGCAACTTAAACACACATCTGGGTGGATTGATGCACCTGGGTATTCCAGGACTTGCCTGTTTTCTTTTGGACCGCCACCTAGGCTCAAAGGGATCATGAGACTATTCATACTAGAAACTTCCGTGTGCAGCCACAAGCTATTATGGGCTCTAGCATAGTTGACTAAGTTGTGCGAACTCTTACAGTGGTAGACTAGAAGATGTAGGGGATGTAGGTGGTACGATCTACCCGATCGTAAGGTGCTAGCGCTTCTGAAAGACTATGTCTCGGTCATCCGTCTTCTCAAACACCATGTAGTGCGAGAAACCAAACGGAGGCGATCGAGTCTTGTGGGGAAAAGTGTGCAAACCTCTGCAGAGTGTAATAAACTAATCATGGTTAGCCGTGTCCCCGATTATGGACGTCTTGAGTATCTAGTACTTGGATTTTCATGTGAATCTCAACATGTTACTCTAAATTAATTTTGTTGGGTTATGTTTAATGATGATGCTTAATTGGAATTGAGAATGCTGTCAACCATTCTCAATGTTTAACAACCACCATGATAGTAATTAAATTTTATTCCTTTGAAGTAGGGAAAATTGGCTTTACGCAAAACTGTAACCATAGAGCTTTCCACCAGCCAAATATGCATATAGTATAGCTATTTCATTCCATTACTCTCTATGTGTTACCTTGCCAGCATATTCCATGTGCTGACCCGTTTTCGGGCTGCAACGTTAATGTTGTGGACTTTTCAGACGACGATTAAGTAGTTTTTAGGTCGTGGTTCTATACTCAGTGATGTCGTTGGAGTTGATGGACTCACTTATCTTCCAAGCCTTCCGCTATTATCGTTATTAGATGGCCTTAAGCCTTATTTATTGTAATAAGTTCTCTATGGAGACACTCGATGTAATAAGTGTGTGATTGCTACTCTGCTATAAATCCTCCGAGTACTGTGTGGTGTCAGCATTACTGATCCAGGGATGACACCAGAGCAGAGAGATCAGACTGTTTGAGGTCTGGTCGCTACAGTACCTCTTTCTTATTCAGTACATGGGATGTGTAAAGATTACCCCTCTTGCGACATTGCCTACAATGCGGTTATGCCTCTAAGTCGTGCTCCGACATGTGGGAGATATAGCCACATCGTGGGTGTTACAGTGGACTTACTGAAAAGCTCTTATACATTGACTCTTTTCTATGTTATGATAAATTGCAATTGTTTCAATGACCGAGATTATAGTTTGTTAGTTTTCAATGAAGTTTACGATTCATACTTGATATTGTGATTGAATTATTACTCTAGCATTAGAGATCATATGACAAGAATTATATAAGTTGATGTTCTAAGAATGATCATGATGCCCTCTTGTCCGTATTTTATTTTTATCGACACCTTCATCTCTAAACGCGTGGACATATTTTTTGATTTCGGCTTTTCGCTTGAGGACAAGCGAGGTCTAAGCTTGGGGGAGTTGATACGTCCATTTTGCATCATGCTTTTATATCGATATTTATTGCATTATGGGCTGTTATTTCACATTATGTCACAATACTTATGGCTATTCTCTCTTATTTTACAAGGTTTACATAAGGAGGGAGAATGTCGGCAGCTGGAATTCTGGGCTGGAAAAGGAGCAAATATTAGAGACCTATTCTGCACAACTCCAAAAGTCCTGAAACTCCACGGAACACCTTATAATAAATAATGAAACATCCTCGCCAAAGATGAAGACCAGGGGGCCCACACCCTGCTCACGAGGCTGGGGGGCGCGCCCCTACCTCGTGGGCCCCCTGGTGGCTCTCCGATGACCATCTTCTCCTATATGAAGTCTTTCGTTGTGAAAAAAATTAAGAAGCAACCTTTCGGGATGAAACTCCGCCGCCACGAGGCGGAACCTTGGCGGATCCAATCTAGAGCTCCGGCAGAGCTGTTCTGCCAGGGAAACTTCCATCCCAGAGGGGGAAATCATCGCCATCGTCATCACCAACGCTCCTCTCATCGGGAGAGGGCAATCTCCATCAACATCTTCATCAGCACCATCTCATCTCAAAACCATAGTTCATCTCTTGTAACCAATTCTTGTCTCCAAGTCCGGGATTGGTGCTAGTAGGTTGCTAGTAGTGTTAATTACTCCTTGTAGTTGATGCTAGTTGGTTTAATTGGTGGAAGATCATATGTTCAGATCCTTTATGCATATTATTACCCCTGTGATTATGAACATGAATATGCTTTGTGAGTAGTTACGTTTGTTCCTGAGGACAAGGGAGAAGTCTTGCTATTAGTAGTCATGTGAATTTGGTATTCGTTCAATATTTTGATGAGATGTATGTTGTCTAGCCTCTAGTGGTGTTATGTGAACATTGACTACATAACACTCCACCATTATTTGGGCCTAGAGGAAGGCATTGGGAAGTAATAAGTAGATGATGGGTTGCTAGAGTGATAGAAGCTTAAACCCTAGTTTATGCGTTGCTTCGTAAGGGGCTGATTTGGATCCATATGTTTCATGCTATGGTTAGGTTTACCTTCATAATTTTGTTGTAGTTGTGGATGCTTGCAATAGAGGTTAATCATAAGTGGGATGCTTGTTCAAGTAAGAATAGCACCCAAGCATCGGTCCACCCACATATCAAATTATCAAAGTACCGAATGCGAATCATATGAACGTGATGAAAACTAGCTTGACGATATTCCCATGTGTACTCGGGAGCGCTTTTCCTTATATAAGAGTTTGTCCAGGCTTGTCCTTTGCTACAAAAGGATTGGGCCACCTTGCTTCACTTTATTTACTTTTGTTACTTGTTGCTCGTTACAAATTATCTCATCACAAAACTATCTGTTACCACTTATTTCAGTACTTGCAGAGAATACATTGCTGAAAACTGTTTATCATTTCCTTCTGCTCCTCGTTGGGTTCGACACTCTTACTTATCGAAAGGACTATGATAGATCCCCTATACTCGTGGGTCATCAAAACTCTCAATGAAAGACCAATGTCGGTGTCAAAACCGGCGGATCTCGGGTAGCGGGTCCCGAACTGTGCGTCTAAGGTCGATGGTAACAGGAGGCAGGGGACACGATGTTTTACCCAGGTTCGGGCCCTCATGATGGAGGTAATACCCTATGTCCTGCTTGATTGATATTGATGAGTATGAGCATTACAAGAGTTGATCTACCACGAGATCGTATTGGCTAAAACCCTAGAAGTCTAGCCAGTATGATTATGATTGCCTCTATAGACTAAACCCTTCGGTTTATATAGACACTGGAGGGGCCTAGGGTTGTACAAAGTCGGTTACATATAAAGGAAATAATAAATCCGACCACCTAGATTGCCTTCCACGCAAAGGAGAGTCCCATCCGGACACGGGAGGAAGTCTTCTATCTTGTATCTTCATGGCCCAGTAGTCCGGCCCACGTCACACAGGACGGACGCCCGAGGACCCCTTAATCTAGGACTCCCTCACCGCACACGGCTAACAATAGTTCGTGTGTTTTCTAGTGATGCCCCCTCATATATATATATATATATATATATATATATATATATATATATATATATATAGGTTGGAGGGGAGGAGAGGCAGCCAAGGGGGCACCCCAAGTAGGAGGAATCCTACTTGGGGTCCTCCCAATTCGGCCTCCCCCCTTTCCTATTCCTATTCGGTGTAGGAAGGGAAGAGGGGGGTCCTATTCCCTTTTCCCTTTCCGCCTTCCCCTTTTCTACCCCAATTTCGCCAGCCCATATGGGAGGGGCGCACCAGCCCCTTAGGGGCTGGTCTGTCCCCCTCATGGCCCATTAAGGCCCATATAGTTTGCCGGGGGTGCCCGAAACCCCTTCCGGTGACCCGATACGTACCCGGTACCCCCGGAACACTTCTGGTGTCCAAATACTATCCTCCTATATATGAATCTTTACCTCTAAACCATTTCGAGACTCCTCGTCATGTCTGTGATCTCATCCGGGATTCCGAACAACATTCGGTTACCAAATCACATAACTCATATAATACACATCGTCATCGAACGTTAAGCGTGCGGACCCTACGGGTTAGAGAACTATATAGACATGACCGATACACCTCTCTAGTCAATAACCAATAGCAGAACCTGGATGCTCATGTTGGCTCCCACATATTCTACGAAGATCTTTATCGATCAAACCGCTATGACAACATACGTTATTCCATTTGTCATCGGTATGTTACTTGCCCAAGATCCAATCGTTGGTATCTCCATACCTAGTTCAATCTCATTACAAACAAGTCTCTTTACTCGTTCCGTAATGTAGCATCCCGCAACTAACTCATTAGTCACATTGCTTGCAAGGCTTATAGTGATGATTATTACCGAGAGGGCCTAGAGATACCTCTCCGATACACGGAGTGAAAATCCTAATCTCGATCTATGCCAACCCAACAAACACCTTCGGAGATACCTGTTGAGCATATTTATAATCACCTAGTTACATTGTGACATTTGATAGCACACAAGGTATTCCTCTGGTATCTGGGAGTTGCATAATCTCATGGTCGAAGGAATATGTATTTGACATGAAGAAAGCAATAGCAATAAAACTGAACGATCAACATGCTAAGCTGACGGATGGGTCTTGTCCATCACATCATTATCCTAATGATGTGATCCCGTTCATAAAATGACAACACATGTATATGGTTAGGAAACTTAACCATCTTTGATTAGCTAGCTAGTCTAGTAGAGGCTTACTAGGGACACAATGTTTTGTCTATGTATCCACACATGTATCAAGTTTCCGGTTAATACAATTCTAGCATGAATAATAAACATTTATCACGATATAAGGAAATATAAAATAACAACTTTATTATTGCCTCTAGGGCATATTTCGTTCAGACTCCCACTTGCACTAGAGTCAATAATCTAGTTCACATGGCCATGTGATTTAACACCAATAGTTCACATCTTTATGTGATTAACACCCATAGTTCACATCTCCATGTGACCAACACTCAAAGGGTTTACTAGAGTCAATAATCTAGTTCACATCGCTATGTGATTAACACCTAAAGAGTACTAAGGTGTGATCATGTTTTGCTTGTGAGAGAATTTTATTCAACAGGTCTGCCACATTCAGATCCGTATGTATTTTGCAAATTTCTATGTCTACAATACTCTGCACGGAGCTACTCTAGCTAATTGCTCCCACTTTCAATATGTATCCAGATCGAGACTCATAGTCATATGGATTAGTGTCAAAGCTTGCATCGACGTAACTCTTTATGACGAACTCTTTATCACCTTCATAATCGAGAAATATTTCCTTAGTCCTCTTAGGTAACTAAGGATAACTTTGACCGCTGTCCAGCGATCCACTCCTGGATCATTATCGTACCCCCTTGCCAAAATCATGGTAAGGTACACAATAGGTCTGGTACACAACATAGCATAATTTATAGAACCTATGGATGAGGCATAGGGAATGAGTTTCATTCTCTCTATATATTCTACCATGGTCGCGTTTTGAGTCTTACTCAACTTCACACCTTCTAACACAGGTAAGAACCCTTTCTTTGACTGATCCATTTTGAACTCCTTCAAATATTGTTAAGGTATGTGCTTTGTGAAAGTCCTATCAAGCGTCTTGATCTATCTCTATAGATCTTGATGCTCAATATATAAGCAGCTTAACCGAGGTCTTTTATTGAAAAAGTCTTATTCAATTATCCTTTTATGCTATCCAAAAATTCTATATCATTCTCGATCAACAATATGTCATCCACATATAATATCAGAAATGCTACAGAGCTCCCACTCACTTTCTTGTAAATACAGGCTTCTCTGAAAGTCTGTATAAAACCATATGCTTTGATCACCTCATCAAAGCTTATATTCCAACTCCGAGATGCTTGCACCAGTCCATAAATGGATCGCTGGAGCTTGCACACTTTGTTAGCACCTTTAGGATCAACAAAACTTTCTGGTTGCATCATATACAACTCTTCTTTGAGACATCCAATAAGGAATGCAATTTTTACATTCATTTGTCAGATTTCATAAAATGCGGCAATTGCTTACATGATTCAGACAGATTTAAGCATCGCTACGGGTGAGAAAGTCTCATCGTAGTCAACCCCTTGAACTTGTCGAAAAACCTTTTGCAACAAGTCAAGCTTTGTAGATAGTAACCCTACCATCAGCGTCCGTCTTCCTCTTGAAGATCCATTTATTCTCAATGGCTTGCTGATCATCGGGCAAGTCCACCAAAGTCCACACTTTGTTCTCATACTTGGATCCTATCTCAGATTTCTTGGCCTCAAGCCATTTATCGAAACCTAGGCTCATCATTGCTTCCTCATAGTTCGTAGGTTTGTCATGGTCTAGTAACATGACTTCCAGAACAGGATTATTGTACCACTCTGGTGCAGAACGTGCTCTAGTTGACCTACGAGGTTCGGTAGTAACTTGATCTGAAGTTTTCATGATCATTATCATTTGCTTCCTCTCTAGTTGGTGTTGGCATCATTGGAACTGATTTCTGTGATGAACTACTTTCCAATTCGAGAGAAGGTACAATTACCTCATCAAGTTCTACTTTCCTCCCACTCACTTCTTTCAAGAGAAACTCCTTCTCTAGAAAGGATCCATTCTTAGCAACAAAGATCTTGCCTTCAGATCTGTGATAGAAGGTATATCCAACAGTTTCTTTTGGGTATCCTATGAAGATGCACTTCTCCTATTTGGGTTCGAGCTTATTAGGATGAAGCTTTAAGAAACGACGACTTAGGTTTCTTGCCAAACCATAGTTCATACGGTGTCGTCTCAACATATTTAGATGGTGCCCTCTTTAACGTGAATGCAGCTGTCTCTAATGCATAACCCCAAAACGATAGTGGTAAATCGGCAAGAGACATCATAGTTCGCACCATATCTAATAAAGTACGATTACGACGTTCGGACACACCATTATGCTGTGGTGTTCCAGGTGGCGTGAGTTGTGAAACTATTCCATGTTGTTTTAAATGAAGCCATACTCGTAACTCAAATATTCGCCTCCATGATCAGATCGTAGAAACTTTATGTTCTTGTTACGATGATTCTCCACTTCACTCTGAAATTCTTTGAACTTTTTCAAATGTTCCAGACTTGTGTTTCATTAAGTAGATATACCCATATCTGCTCAAATCATCTATGAAGGTTAGAAAATAACGATACCCGTCGTGAGCCTCAACACTCATCGGACCACATACATTGGTATGTATTATTTCCAATAAGTCAGTGGCTCGGTCCATTGTTCCGGAGAATGAATTCTTAGTCATCTTGCCCATGAGGCATGGTTCACAAGCATCACATGATTCATAATCAAGTGATTCCAAAAGTTTATCCGCATGGAGTTTCTTCATGCACTTTCCACCAATATGACCTAAACGGTAGTGCCACAAGTATGTTGCACTATCATTATCAACTTTGCATATTTTGGCATCAATATTATGAATAGTTGTATCACTACGATCGAGATTCAATAAATCATTTATATTAAGTGTATGACCATAGAAGGTTTTATTCATGTAAACAGAACAACAATTATTCTTTGACTTAAATGAATAACCGTATTGCAATAAACATGATCCAATCATATTCATGCTCAACGCAAACACCAAATAACATTTATTTTAGGTTCGCCACTAATCCTGAAGGTAGAAGGAGTGTGCGATGGTGATCTTATTAACCTTGGAATCATTTCCAACACACATCGCCACCTTGCCCTTAACTAGTCTCTGTTCATTTTGCAACTCCTATTTCGAGTTACTAATGATAGCAACTGAACCGATATCAAATACCCTGGGGTTACTATGAACATTAGTATAGTAAACATCAATAACATGTATATCAAATATACTTTTGTTCACTTTGCCATCCTTCTTATCCACCAAGTATTTGGGGTAGTTCCGCTTCCAGTGACCATTCCCTTTGTAGTAGAAGCACTCAGTGTCAGGCTTAGGTCTAGCTTTGGGCTTCTTCATGGGAGTGGCAACTTGATTCCCATTCTTCTTGAAGTTCCCTTTCTTTCCCGTGCCCTTTTACTTGAAACTAGTGATCTTGTCAACCATCAACACTTGATGCTTTTTCTTGATTTCCACCTTCGCCGATTTCAGCATCACGAAGAGCTTGGGAATCGTTTCCGTTATCCCTTGCATATTATAGTGCATCACGAAGTTCTAGTAACTTGGTGATAGTGACTAGAGAACTCTGTTAATCACTATCTTATCTGAAAGATTAACCCCCACTTGATTCAAGTGATTGTAGTACTCAGACATTCTGAGCACATGCTCACTAGCTGAGCTATTCTCCTCCATCTTGTAGGCAAAGTACTTGTCAGAGTTCTCATACCTCTTAACACTGGCATGAGTCTGAAATACCAATTTCAGCTCATGGAACATCTCATATGCTTCGTGGCATTCAAAATGTTTTTGAAGTCTTGGTTCTAAGCCGTAAAGTATGGCACACTAAACTATCAAGTAGTCATCATACCGAGCTTGTCAAATGTTCATAATGTCTGCATTAGCTCCTGCAACAGGTCTGTCAACTAGCGGCGCATCAAGGACATAATTCTTATGTGCAGCAATGAGGATAATCCTCAGATAACGGACCGAGTCCGCATCATTGCTACTATCATCTTTCAAGTTAGTTTTCTCTAGGAACATATCAAAAATAAAATAGGGGAGCTATACACGAGCTATTGATCTACAACATAGATATGCAAATACTATCAGGACTAAGTTCATGATAAATTAAGTTCAGTTAATCATATTACTTAAGAACTCCCACTTAGATAGACATCCCTTGAGTCATCTAAATGATTACGTGATCCAAATAACCTAAACCATGTTCGATCATCACGTGAGATGGAGTAGTCTTCAATGGTGAACATCTCTATGTTGATCATATCTACTATATGATTCACGTTCGACCTTTCGGTCTCCAATGTTCTGAGGCCATGTTTGTACATGCTAGGCTCGTCAAGTTTAACCCTAGTATTCCGCACGTGCAGAATTGTCTTACACCCATTGTATGTGAACGTAGAGCTTATCACACCCAATCAATACGTGGTGTCTCGGCACGACGAACTGTCTCAACAGTGCATACTCAGGGAGAACACTTATACCTTGAAATTTTAGTGAGGGATCATCTTATAATGCTACCGCCGTACTAAGCAAAATAAGATGCATAAAAGATAAACATCACATGCAATCAAAATATGTGACATGATATGGCCATCATCATCTTGTGCCTTTGATCTCCATCTCCAAAGCACCGTCATGATTTCCATCGTCACCGGATTGACACCTTGATCTCCATCGTAGCGTCATTGTCGTCTCGCCAGCTATTGCTTCTACAACTATCGCTAACGCATAGTGATAAAGTAAAGCAATTACATAGCGATTGCATTTCACACAATAAAGGTACAACCCTAAGGCTCCTGCCAGTTGTCGATAACTTTACAAAACATGATCATCTCATACAATAACGTATATCACATCATGTCTTGACCATATCACATCACAACATGCCTTGCAAAAACAAGTTAGACGTCCTCTACTTTGTTGTTGCAAGTTTTACATGGCTTCTACAAGCTTCACGTAAGAACCGTTATTACCTACATATCAAAACCACAACGATGTTTCGTCAAGTTTGCTATTTTAACCTTCAACAAGGACCGGCCGTAGTCAAATTTGATTCTACTAAAGTTGGAGAAATAGACACCCACCATCCACCTTTATGCAAAACAAGTTGCATGTCTGTCGGTGGAACCGGTCTCATGAATGTGGTCATGTAAGGTTGGTCTGGGCCGCTTCATCCAACAATACCGCCGAATCGAAATAAGACGTTGGTGGTAAGCAGTATGACTATCATCGCCCACAACTCTTTGTGTTCTACTCGTGCATATCATCTACGCATAGACCTGGCTCGGATGCCACTGTTGGGAAACATAGCATGCAATTTCAAAAAAATTCCTACGCTCACGCAAGATCTATCTAGGAGATGCATAGCAATGAGAAGGGGTGAGTGTGTCCATGTACCCTCGTAGAACGAAAGCGGAAGCGTTTGACAACGCAGTTGATGTAGTCAAACTTCTTCTCGTTCCGACCGATCAAGCACCGAACATACGACACCTCTGAGTTCTGCACACGTTCAGCTTAATGAAGTCCCTCTAACTCTTAATCCAGCAAAGTGTCAAGGGAGTAGATGAGTTCTGTTAGCATGATGGCGTGGCTCTGGTGATGGTGAAGTGATCCGCGCAGGGCTTCGCCTAAGCACTATGAAGATATGACCAGAGGCGTAAACTGTGGAGGGGGGCGCCGCACACAGCTAACAATTGTTCTTGCGTTTTCTAGCGGTGCCCCCCTCATATATATAGGTTGGAGGGGAGGATAGGCAGCCAAGGGGGCACCCCAAGTAGGAGGAATCCTACTTGGGGTCCTCCCAGTTCGGCCTCCCCCCTTTCCTATTCCTATTCGGAGTAGGAAGGGAAGAGGGGGAAGGGGGAATCCTATTACCTTTTCCCTTTCCTCCTTCCCCTTTTCTTCTCCAATTTGGACAGCCCATATGGGAGGGGCTGGTCTGTCCCCCTCTTGGCCCCTTAAGGCCCATATAGTTTAGCGGGGGTTGCGCGGAACCCCTTCCGGTGACTCGATACGTACCCGGTACCCCCGGAACACTTCCGGTGTCCAAATACTATCATCCTATATATGAATCTTTACCTCTCAACAATTTCGAGACTCCTCGTCATGTCCTTGATCTCATCCGGGACTCTAAACAACATTAGGTCACCAAATCACATAACTCATATAATATAAATCGTCATCGCACGTTAAGCGTGTGGACCCTACGGGTTCGAGAACTATGTAGACATGACCGAGACACCTCTCTGGTCAATAACCAATAGCGGAACCTAGATGCTCATATTGGCTCCCACATATTCTACGAAGATCTTTATCAGTCAAACCGTTATGACAACATACGTTACTCCCTTTGTCATCGATATGTTACTTGCCCGAGATTCCATCGTCGGTATCTCCATACCTAGTTCAATCTCGTTATCGGCAAGTCTGTTTAATCGTTCCATAATGTATCATCCCGCAACTAACTCATTAGTCACATTGCTTGCAAGGCTTATTATGATGTGCATTATCGAGAGGGCCCAGAGATATGTCTCCGATACTCGAAGTGACAAATCCTAATCTCGATCTATGCGAACCCAACAAACACCTTCGGAGATACCTTTAGAGCATCTTTATAATCACCCTGTTACGTTGTGACGTTTGATAGCACAAAAGGTATTCCTATGGTATGCAGGAGTTGCATAATCTCATAGTCGAAGGAATATGTATTTGACATGAAGAAAGCAATAGCAATAAAACTGAACGATCAACATGCTAAGCTGACGGATGGGTCTTGTCCATGACATCATTCTCCTAAGGATGTGATCCCATTCATGAAATGACAACACATGTCTATGGTTAGTAAACTTAACCATCTTTGATTAACGAGCTAGTCTAGTAGAGGCTTACTAGGGACAAAGTGTTTTGTCTATGTATCCACACATGCATCAAGTTTCCGGTTAATACAATTCTAGCATGAATAATAAACATTTATCACGATATAAGGAAATATAAAATAACAACTTTATTATTGCCTCTATGGCATATTTCCTTCATAGATTACATGTCACTGTTGAAGGTAAACTGGTCGAAGTGAGAGTCGCCAGAACTAACATAGGAGCCTTCTAGGTGCATCCTGCAATGTCGTCAGTTCACGTTGTTGCTCAACAGTGACTTGCAGACTACCCTCCACAACAAAGACAGAGAAACCCTGGTCCGATCGGGATGCAAGCAGCCAGCCGGACCCGCCACCGTCTGATAAGGTGAAGGTAGTTCATCGGGACCAACCATCCGCCACCATCTTCGGAAGGGGACACCACTGTCACTAGGCGCGGCTCCCGAGTAGGGCCATGTAGCCGGGAGTGGACGGCATGCCACCAGCTTGACAAGGAGACGACCATCGGGAGCATCCGCCTTATCCATGCCAGTCTGGGCCGCTTTAGTTCTGGATCGGGGAATCGATGGTCATCCGTCGCTGCCAACCATGGTCATAGCCAGCATCAGCCATGTGCGCTACCGCTATCCCGCCATTGCCGTAGCATGCCAAGAGTCGTTGTCGAGCTAGAACCTGCATTCCATGCACATTGATGAAAGGACCCAGCCACCCCCATCGCCGTCAGCTGCGTGCGCTTTGAAATCGGCGTCCCCTAGTAGTGGCATGGAGGAAAAAGAGAGGAGGGGAGGGAGTTGGGACGAGCACAAGGGCCGCCGCCCGTGTCGCCCACGGAGGTGACTGATAACCTGAAATAACCAACAGATAAAAATGCAAGCTTCAACATGTTGGGGTTGTTCCATATTAATACCTAGAGCTACCTTCACCTTATCAACTGCACGTCTCTAATCTTCGACGTGTTTCTCCCCCGCCACCATCTCAGGTATCCGCTTATTACCATATAAGTATTACGATCATTCTATCCCTATGTAATTTTTGGTGAGGCATTAGTATATAAGTAATAAAGGGAGATCAAGTCCGGGAACACGGCTTGGTATGTTGGTCTGAGTAGAGGGCTCTGGACAATACTTCAGAGGACCTCATCGACCTAAAGACTCGTTTTCCGTATACGCCAGCTTGGGGTCAATTGCTTTCTCAAGGAAGGGGATGTTAGGGCTTGTACTTCGACTACTCACGCCCTAATTACAACATAATACGACATCGGCCCACGAGCCTGACCCGGGAAGAATACGAAGTCCAATTTCCTCATCCACAAACACGGATAAGACGCGAGACAATCTCTGAGGGATAGAAGTCTTGATCGGGCTGAGCCAACATAACAATTACTAGTAGTTTGCATTACTTCTCTTCCGAAGCACACACGTTCAAGTTCATTATGGATGCCTTGAGCACTTAAGATCACTCACTGGATGATATGGTCAATCGTACTTCAGAGTGGGGGCATCCTAAAAATAACATTCTCTCTTTAGATTTGAGATGTATTGATCGAGATGTGCCTCACTCTAATAAGAGTTTGAGACCACCAATAGACATAGGGCCCGCATGATACACCATTGATGTTTAGATGGGTTTTTAATTCTAGCATGAAGGTCCAAGTCGGAGGAATGATATTGGGCTTGAGAAGTGTGAAAGGAATATGACTTATCATTCTTGTGCATAGGGTTTAGAGATACACAAGAGAATGTCGATGGTTAAGGGCATTTGTAATGTTGTGCATCAAATCGGACACGCGAAATGTCTGTGGACATGTCCGGACGTATCAAGTGTTGTGGAACGTAGTATTTCAAAAGCTTTCCAATGATCACACAAGATCTATCTAGGAGAAGCATAGCAACAAGCAGGGAGCGTGTGTCCATGTACCCTCGTAGACCGAAAGAGGAAGCGTTTACTAACGCAGTTGATGTAGTCGAACGTCTTCGTGATCCAACCTATCCAAGAACCGAACGTATGGCACCTCTGCGTTGAGCACACGTTCAGCTTGATGACGTCCCTCAATCTCTTGATATAGTTGAGTGATACGTCTCCAGCGTATCTACTTTTCCTAATGCTTTTCCTCTTGTTTTGGACTCTAATTTGCATGATTTGAATGAAACTAACCCCGGACTGACGCTGTTTTCAGCAGAACTACCATGGTGTTGTTTTTGTGCAGAAATAAAAGTTCTTGGAATGGAACGAAACTTTGCGAGGATTTTTTATATCAATAATTTCTATAGCCAATACTTGCCGGAGAGGGGCACCTGGGTGGGCACAACCCACCAGGGCGCTCCCCCCTCTCCTGGCGCGTGCAGGTGGGTTGGCCCCACCTGGTGGCCCCGCTGACCCTGAAACCAACACTATAAATTCCTATTTTTGGAGAAAAAATAAGGGAGAAAGAATTATCGCGATACACCAGATGAAGCTGCCGCCAAGCCCTATTCTTCCTTGGGAGGGCAGATCTGGAGTCCGTTTGGGGCTTTGAAGAGGGGGATCTTCATTCTTCGTCATCACCAACCCTTCTCCATCGCCAATTCCATGACGCTCCCCACCGAGAGTGAGTAATTCCTTCGTAGGCTCATTGGTCGGTGAGGAGTTGGATGAGATTCATCATGTAATTGAGTTAGTTTTGTTATGGCGTGATCCCTAGTATCCACTATGTTATTAGATTGATGTTACTATGACTTTGCCATGTTTAATGCTTGTCACTTTGGGCCCGGGTGCCATGATTTAAGATCTGAACCGTTTATGTTATCATCATTATATCCAGGTTCTAGATCTGATCTTGCAAGTTATAGTCGCCTACTACGTGTTATGATCCGGTAACCCCGGAGTGACAATAACTGAGACTTCTTCCGGTGATTACCGTAGTTTGAGGAGTTCATGTATTCACTATGTGTTAATGCTTTGTTCCGATTCTCTATTGAAAGGAGGCCTTAATATTCCTTAGTTTCAAATATGGACCCCGCTGCCATGGGAGGGTAGGACAAAAGATGTCATGCAAGTTCTTTTAATAAAGCATGTATGACTATTTACGGAATACATGCCTACATTATATCGATGAACTGGAGCTAGTACCGAATAGCCATAGGTTATAACTGTCACATGATGAATATCATCCAACAAGTCACCGATCCAATGCCTACGAATTTATCTTATATTGTTTGTGCTAAGTTACTACTGCTATCATCACTATTACGCTTGCTACAAAATTACTGCTATCACTGTTACTGTTACTATTGCTACTGTCACTATTATCAAAACTTGCTACTGATCACTTCACTACAGATAATTAATCTCCAGGTGTGGTTGAATTTACAACTTAGCTGCTAATGCCTTCAAATATTGTTTGGCTCCCCTTGTGTCGAATCTATAAATTTGGGTTGAATACTCTACCCTCGAAAGCTGTTGTGATCTCCTATACTTGTGGGTTATCAAGACCTTTTTCTGGCGCCGTTGCCGAGGAGCATATCTATATTTGTTGAGTCACTTGGGATTATTATCAATTTATCACTATGAAGAATCTGAAGGATCCTAAGACTAAGGTATTTCCCTCAAGGACGAGGGGAGGTAAGGAACTGCCATCCAGTTCTACTTTAGATTCACCTGCTCTTATGAATAAACTTGCACCACCACCACATGCTATTAATTATGATATGTCGCAAGTTATTGATGATGCTACTTCTACTATGAATGATGCTAGTACCTTGCTTGATAATGATGATGTGCCACTTGGTGAATTTCTTGATAAACAAATTGCTAGAGTTATACAACATGATGTTGTTCAATCTGATGATGAGCTTGAAACTGAAACTCCTGAAACACCTACTAGAACTAGCCTTCCTAGATATGAATTTCCTAAGGTACTGAAAGGTTACATTATGAGTGAGGAAACAACCAGAGATATTCTTTCTTGTAATGATAGAGATGATCTAGAGAAATCACTACACAAGTATAAAGAAAAATCTCTGAATGCTAGAATGAAGTGTGATCCTAAGTTTGCTACTTCACCTATCTTTATTGATGATAAGGATTATGAATTCTCTATCAACCTAGAGTTAATTACTTTGGTTGAATCTGATCCTTTCCATGGTTATGAAACTGAAACTGTTGTGGCACATCTTACTAAGTTGAATGATATAGCCACCCTTTTTACTCATGATGAGGAAACTCGGTACTATTTTATTCTCAAATTATTTCCTTTCTCATTAAAGGGTGATTCTAAAGCTTGGTACAATACTCGTGATCCTGGTTGTGTGCGTAGTCCCCATGATATGATTTATTACTTCTCTGAAAAATATTTTCCTCCTCATAAGAAACAAGCCGCCTTACAGGAAATATTTAACTTTGCTCAAACTAAAGAAGAGAGTCTCCCACAAGCTTGGGGGAGGCTTTGCCTGATCATCCTCTTAAGAAAATGAAATACTTGATATCTTCTATAATGGACTAACCGATGCTTCTAGGGGCTTCCTAGATAGTTGTGCTGGTTGTGTTTTCAGGGAACGAACTGTTGGACAAGCTGAGGAATTATTGAATAACATATTGAAAAATTATGATGATTGGACTATTCCTGAACCACCGCCTAAACCCACTCCGAAGAAGAGGGGTATATTATATCTCAGTCGTGAAGATATGCAAGAGGCAAAGAAATCTATGAAGGAAAAAGGTATTAAAGCTAAGGATGTCAAAAATTTACCTCCTATTGAAGAAATACATGGGATAAATACACCACCACTGCCTAAGGTGGTAGAGGTAAATTCTCTTATGAAGTTTAATGATAATGACAATCCTCACAATATGCATCCTAGTCAATGCCTTTATGAGTTTGAAAGTTATATTAGAAAACAAGATCACTTCAATGCAAATGTTATGAAACAATTGAAATATAATTCTGATATGATTGCTTGCTTGAGTGACTTGTTATTTACAATCTCAAATGATGTTAGAGGTGTTGGAAATCATGCTTCTATGGTTCAAACTCAGTTATAACAAGTTGCTAAATCTCAAAGAGAGTTGCTTGATGAAATGAATAATAATATGCATGACTTTGTTGTTAGAGTTGCAAGTAGAGGAGGTAAAATGACTCAGGAACCGCATTATCCTGAGGGACACCCAAAAAGGATTGAACAAGGTTCACAAAGAGCTAACACTAGTGCACCTAGTTCTTATAAAAAGAAAAAGAAAAAGAAGAATGATAGGACTTTGCATGCTCCTAGTGAACCTGAAATAGAGAAACCTCCTGACATAGATAATGAAGTTTCTATCTTTGATGCTGAAACTCAGTCTAGTAATGAACACTCACCTAGTGATAATGAAAAAGATAATGCTAATGCTCATGAAGACTCTCAACCAAATAATAAAGAACCAGACAATGATGTTGAGATAGAACCACCTGTTGATCTTGATAACCCACAACCTAAGAATAAAAGGTATGATAAAAGAGACTTTGTGGCTAGAAAACACGATAAAGAAAGAGAACCATAGGTTCAAAACCTATGCCTTTTCCACCTAAGTCAACTAAAAAGAATGATGATGAAGAATTTGAATGCTTTGCTGAAATGCTGAGGCCAGTCTTTTTGCGTACTCGCTTGACTGATATCTTGAAAATGCCTCCTTATGCAAAGTATATGAAAGACATCATCACAAATAAGAGAAAAATACCGGAAGCTAAAATCTCCACTATGCTTGCTAATTACACTTTTAAAGATGGAGTTCCTAAAAAACTTGGAGATCCGGTAATACCAACTATACCTTGCTCTATCAAAATGAATTATGTGAAAACTGCTTTGTGTGATTTAGGAGCAGGTGTTAGTGTTATGCCTTTCTCTTAAAATAAAAGACTTGACTTGAATAAACTCACACCTACTGAAATATCTTTGCAAATGGCTGACAAGTCAACTGCCATACCTATCGGTATCTGTGAGGATGTGCCCGTTGTTGTTGCTAATGTTACAATTTTGACTGACTTTGTTATACTTGAGATGCCCGAGGACGACAATATGTCGATTATCCTTGGTAGACCCTTCTTGAATACTGCAGGGGCTGTTATTGATTGCAATAAAAGCAAGGCCACTTTCCATATCAATGGTAATGAGCATACGGTGCACTTTCCGAAGAAACAATTCCAAGTGAACGGTATTAATGTTATTGAAAAATCTCCAACAATCACCATTGGAAGTTTTCAAATACCTCTACCTACTGTCAAAAAGAAATATGAAATGCTTATTGTTGGGGACATTCATATCCCCATTGAGGTAACTTAGTGATTTATGAAAGTTCTTCGATTTCATGCTAATCGAAAGTGGTTGTTAATAAGACTTGATCAACCTTATTAGTGGATCATTTTTGAATGGTATGAAGTTGATGAATTTAGTAAGCACTACCTTTTGACCCTACTTTTTATTCTTTGTTTTTTATTAGTTAAATAAAATAAAATGCCATGTTTTGTCTGTTTTCTGAATTTCCCATGAAATAAAAAATGACCCAAAAATAAAGTTCTCAGAATGCCCTCAAAATTTTACATGATTTTTTCTGAATATTTAAGAATTTTTGGTGCATTAAACATCAGAGGGGGGGGGGGGTTGCACCAGGTGGGCACAACCCACCTGGGCGCACCCTGGTGGGTGCTACCTCTTGAGCACAGTGTTGGTTTTCCCTTGAAGAGGAAAGGGTGATGCAGTAAAGTAGCGTAAGTATTTCCCTCAGTTTTTGAGAACCAAGGTATCAATCCAGTAGGAGATCACGCTCAAGTCCCATGCACCTACACAAACAAATAAGAACCTCGCAACCAACGCGATAAAGGGGTTGTCAATCCCTTCATGATCACTTACGAGAGTGAGATCTGATAGATATGATAAGATAATATTTTTGGTATTTTATGATAAAGAGAAATAAAGATGTAAAGTAAAATAAACGGCAATAGAAATAGCTAATTGTTGGAAGATTAATATCATGGAAGATAGACCCGGGGGCCATAGGTTTCACTAGTGGCTTCTCTCAAGAACATAAGTATTATGATGGGTGAACGAATTATTGTCGTGCAATTGATAGAATTGAGCATAGTTATGAGAATATCTAGGTATGATCATGTATATAGGCATCACGTCCGAGACAAGTAGACCGAAACGATTCTGCATCTACTACTATTACTCCACACATCGACCTCTATCCAGCATGCATCTAGAGTATTAAGTTCATAAGAACAGAGTAATGCTTTAAGTAAGATGACATGATGTAGAGGGATAAACTCATGAAATATGATATAAACCCCATCTTTTTATCCTCGATGGCAACAATACAATACGTGCCTTGCTGCCCCTGCTATCACTGGGAAAGGACACCGCAAGATTGAACCAAAAGCTAAGCACTTCTCCCATTGCAAGAAAGATCAATCTAGTAGGCCAAACAAAACTGATAATTCAAAGAGACTTGCAAAGATAAACCAATCATACATAAAAGAATTCAGAGAAGACTCAAATATTGTTCATAGATAAACTTGATCATAAACCCACAATTCATCGAATCTCGACAAACACACCGAAAAGAAGATTACATCGAATAGATCTCCAAGAGAATCAAGGAGAACTTCGTATTGAGATCCAAAGAGAGAGAAGAAGCCATCTAGCTAATAACTATGGACCCGAAGGTCTGAAGTAAACTACTCACACATCACTGGAGAGGCCATGGAGTTGATGTAGAGGCTCTCTGTGATCAATGCCCCCTTCGGTGGAGCTCCGGAAAAGGCCCCGAGATGGGATCTCTCGCGTACAGAAGGTTGCGGCGGTGGAATTAGGTTTTTGTGGTGCTCCTGGATGTTTGCGGGGTGCTGGACTTATATAGGAGGAAGAAGTAGGTCGGTGGAGCAACAAGGGGCCCACGAGGGTGGAGGCCCCGCCCAGGGGGGTAGGCGCCCCCCTGCCTCGTGGCCTCCTTGATTGTTTCTTGACACCCACTCCAAGTCTCCCGGATCACGTTTGTTGAGAAAATCACGTTCCCGAAGGTTTCATTCCGTTTGAGCTTCATTTGATATTCCTTTTCTGCGAACCACTGAAATAGGCAAAAAACAACAATTTGGGTTGGCCTCTGGTTAATAGGTTAGTCCCAGAAATGATATAAAAGTGTAAAATATAGCCCATTAACATCCAAAATAGATAATATAATAGCATGGAGCAATCAAAAATTATAGATACGTTGGAGACGTATCAAGCATCCCCAAGCTTAATTCCTGCTCATCCTCGAGTAGGTAAATGATAAAAAAGAATTTTTGATGTGGAATGCTTTCTAACACATTTCTCAATGTAATTTTTCTTTATTGTGGCATGAATGTTCAGATCCGAAAGATTCAAGATAAAAGTTTAATATTGACATAAAAATAATAATACTTCAAGTATACTAACTAAGCAATCATGTCTTCTCAAAATAACATGGCCAAAGAAAGTTATCCCTACAAAATCATATAGTCTGGCTATGCTCTGTCTTCACCACACAAAATATTTAAATCATGCACAACCCCGATGACAAGCCAAGCAATTGTTTCATACTTTTAATGTTCTCAAACTTTTTCAATCTTCACGCAATATATGAGCGTGAGCCATGGATATAGCACTATATGTGTGGAATAGAATGGTGGTTGTGGAGAAGACAAAAAGGAGAATATAGTCTCACATCAACTAGGCGTATCAACGGGCTATGGAGATGCCCATTAATAGATATCAATGTGAGTGAGTAGGGATTGCCATGCAACGAATGCACTAGAGCTATAAGTATATGAAAGCTCAACAAAAGAAACTAAGTGGGTGTGCATCCAACTTGCTTGCTCATGAAGACCTAGGGCATTTTGAGGAAGCCCATCATTGGAATATACAAGCCTAGTTCTATAATGAAAAATTCCCACTAGTATATGAAAGTGATATCATAGGAGACTCTCTATCATGGAGATCATGGTGCTACTTTGAAGCACAAGTGTGGAGAAAGGATAGTAGCATTGTCCCTTCTCTATTTTTCTCTCATTTTTTGGGCCTTCTCCTTTTTATGGCCTTTCTTTTTTTAGTCCGGAGTTTCATCCCGACTTGTGGGGGAATCATAGTCTCCATCATCCTTTCCTCACTTGGGACAATGCTCTAATAATGATGATCATCACACTTTATTTACTTACAACTCAAGAATTACAACTCGATACTTAGAACAAAATATGACTCTATGTGAATGCCTCCGGCGGTGTACCGGGATGTGCAATGATGCATGAGTGACATGAATGAAGAATTATGAACGGTGGCTTTGCCACAAATACGACGTCGACTACATGATCATGCAAGCAATAAGGACAATGATGAATCATGTCATGGTGAATGAAACGGTGGTAAGTTGCATGGCAATATATCTCGGAATGGCTATGGAAATGCCATGGTAGGTAGGTATGGTGGCTGTTTTGAGGAAGGTATATGGTGGGTGTATGATACCGGCGAAAAGTGCGTGGTATTAGAGAGGCTAGCAATGCTGGAAGGATGAGAGTGCGTATAATCCATGGACTCAACATTAGTCATAAAGAACTCACATACTTCTTGCAAAAATCTATTAGTTATCGAAACAAAGTATTATGTGCATGCTCCTAGGGGGATAGAATGGTAGGAAAAGACCATCGCTCGTCCCCGACCGCCACTCATAAGGAAGACAATCAATAAATAAATCATGCTCCGACTTTGTCACATAACGGTTCACCATACGTGCATGCTATGGGAATCACAAACTTCAACACAAGTATTCCTCAAATTCACAACTACTCAACTATCATGACTCTAATATCACCATCTCCATATCTCAAAACAATTATCAAGTATCAAACTTCTCACAGTATTCAATGCACTTCTATGAAAGTTTTTATATTATTCCTAAAAGAAAATTTACAAGTTGTTCTAAAGGACTCTAAAAATAATATAAGTGAAGCATGAGAGATCAATTATTTCTATAAAATAAAACCACCTCCATGCTCTAAAAGGTATAAGTGAAGCACTAGAGCAAAAACCATATGGCTCAAAAGATATAAGTGAAGCACATAGAGGATTCTAATAAATTTCAAATAATGTGAGTCTCTCTCAAAAGGTGTGTACAGAAAGGATGATTGTGGTAAACTAAAAAGCAAAGACTCAAATCATACAAGACGCTCCAAACAAAACACATATCATGTGGTGAATAAAAATATAGCTCCAAGTAAAGTTACCGATAGACGAAGACGAAAGAGGGGATGCCTTCCGGGGCATCCCCAAGCTTAGGATTTTTGGTATCCTTGAATTTTACCTTGGGGTGACATGGGCATGCCCAATCTTAGGCTATTGCCACTCCTTGTTCCATAGTCCATCAAATCTTTACCCAAAACTTGAAAACTTCACAACACAAAACTTAAATAGAAAATCTCGTGAGCTCCGTTAGCGAAAGAAAACAAAACACCACTTCAAGGTACTGTAATGAACACATTCTTGATTTATATTGGTGTTAAAACTACTTTGTTCGAACTTCTCTATGGTTTATAAACTCTTTTACTATCCATAGATTCATCAAAATAAGCAAACAACACGCGAAAAACAGAATCTGTCAAAAACAGAACAATCTGTAGTAATCTGTAGCTAATGCAAACTTCTGGAACCCCAAAAATTATAAAATAAATTTCTGGACGTGAGGAATTTATATATTTATCATCTTAAAAAATAATTAACTAAATAGAGCTTTCCAAATAAAAATGGCAGCAATTCTCCTGAGCGCTAAAGTTTCTGTTTTTTACAACAAGATCAAAAAGACTTTCCCCAAGTCTTCCCAACGGTTCTACTTGGCACAAACACTAATTAAACACAAAAAAACACAACCAAAACAGAGGCTAGATAAATTATTTATTACTAAACAGGAGCAAAAATCAAGTAATAAAAATAAAATTGGGTTGCCTCCCAACAAGCGCTATCGTTTAACGCCCCTAGCTAGGCATAAAAGCAAGGATAGATCTAGGTCTTGCCATCTTCGGTAGGCAATCCATAAGTGGCTCTCATAATAGATTCATATGGTAATTTAATTTTATTTCTATGGAAGTGTTCCATGCCTTTCCTTAATGTAAATTGGAATCTAATATTCCCTTCCTTCATATCAATAATTGCACCAATCGTTCTAAGGAAAGGTCTACCAAGAATAATAGGACATGAAGGATTGCAATCTATATCAAGAACAATGAAATCTATGGGCACATAGTTCCTATTTGCAACAATTAGAACATCATTAATTCTTCCCATAGGTTTCTTAATAGTGGAATTCGCAAGGTGCAAGTTTAAAGAACAATCATCAAAATCTCGGAAACATAGCAAATCACATAAAGTTTTCGGAATCGTGGAAACACTAGCACCCAAATCACACAAAGCATAGCATTCATGATCTTTAATTTTAATTTTAATAGTAGGTTCCCACTCATCATAAAGTCTTCTAGGGATAGAAACTTCCAACTCAAGTTTTTCTTCATAAGATTGCATCAAAGCATCAATGATATGTTTAGTAAAAGCTTTATTTTGACTATAAGCATGAGGAGAATTTAGCACGGATTGCAACAAGGAAATACAATCTATCAAAGAGCATATATCATAATTAAATTCGTTGAAATCCAAGATAGTGGGTTCATGGATATTTAAAGTTTTGACCTCTTCAATCCCACTTTTACCAATTTTTGTATCAAGATCTAAAAACTACGAATTTTTGTAACGCCTTCTAGGTAAAGGCGACTCATCTCCACTCCCATAATTATAAAGATTCATATTGCAAAACAAAGATTTAATAGGAGACACATCAATAACTTTTAGATCTTCATCTTTATTTTCGTAAAAAAAATCCGGCTTAGCGGCCATCTTATTAACTAAGGTGGCCTACTTATCCGAAACTTCAGCAATTAATTTTTTGAGATGAGCAATCTGAGATTTCAAACCATAAAATTCTTTAGACGTATCATCGAGCTCGTTATTCATATAACCCATAGAACTTTTTTGTTCCTTAAGCTCGTTCCTGAAGAAATTATTATGCGCAAATTGTAAAGTCATAAAACTCCTGACATTGCTTTCGATCTCTTCTAACCTTTTAAGGTGAAGATCACCAAATCTAGGTAGAGCCATCGTGATAAGAAAGCGATCCAACACACGAGCAAACAAAAAGCAAGCGAAAAAGAGGCGAATGGAAAAGAGAGAGGGCGAATAAAATGGCAAGGGTGAAGTGGGGGAGAGGAAAACGAGAGGCAAATGGCAAATAATGTAAGGCGAGGGATAAGAGTTTGTGATGGGTACTTGGTATGTCTTGACTTGTGCGTAGACTCCTCGGCAATGGCGCCAGAAATGGCTCATTGTCGGGAGTCAAATCTTGACTTGACTTGGCGTGAATCTCCCCGGCAACGGCGCCAGAAATCCTTCTTGCTACCTCTTGAGCACTGCGTTAGTTTTCCCTTGAAGAGGAAAGGGTGATGCAGTAAAGTAGCGTAAGTATTTCCCTCAATTTTTGAGAACCAAGGTATCAATCCAGTAGGAGATCACGCTCAAGTCCCACGCACCTACACAAACAAATAAGAACCTCGCAACCAATGCGATAAAGAGGTTGTCAATCCCTTCACAGTCACTTACGAGAATGAGATCTGATAGATATGATAAGATAATATTTTTGGTATTTTTATGATAAAGAGAAATAAAGATGTAAAGTAAAATAAACGGCAATAGAAATAGCTAAGTGTTGGAAGATTAATATGATGGAAGATAGACCCGGGGGCCATAGGTTTCACTAGTGGCTTTTCTCAAGAGCATAAGTATTACGGTGGGTAAACGAATTACCGTCGAGCAATTCATAGAGTTGAGCATAGTTTTGAGAATATCTAGGTATGATCATGTATATAGGCATCACGTCCGAGACAAATAGACCGAAATGATTCTGCATCTACTACTGTTACTCCACACATCGATCGCTATCCAACATGCATCTAGAGTATTAAGTTCATAAGAACAGAGTAATGCTTTAAGTAAGATGACATGATGTAGAGGGATAAACTCATGCAATATGATATAAACCCCATCTTTTTATCCTCGATGGCAACAATACAATACGTGCCTTGCTGCCCCTGCTATCACTGGGAAAGGACACCGCAAGATTGAACCCAAAGCTAAGCACTTATCGCATTGCAAGAAAGATCAATCTAGTAGGCCAAACCAAACTGATAATTCGAAGAGACTTGCAAAGATAAACCAATCATACATAAAAGAATTGAGAGAAGATTCGTTGATCATAAACCCACAATTCATCGGATCTCGACAAACACACCACAAAAGAAGATTACATCGAATAGACCTCTAAGAGAATCGAGGAGAACTTTGTATTGAGATCCAAAGAGAGATAAGAAGCCACCTAGCTAATAACTATGGACTTGAAGGTCTGAAGTAAACTACTCACACATCACCAGAGAGGACATGGAGTTGATGTAGAGGCCCTCCGTGATCAATGCCCCCTTCGATGGAGCTTCGGAAAAGGCCCCGAGATGGGATCTCTCAGGTATAGAAGGTTGCGGTGGTGGAATTAGGTTTTCGTGGTGCTCCTAGATGTTTGCGGGGTGCGTGGACTTATATAGGAGGAAGAAGTAGGTGGGTGGAGCAACAAGGGGCCCACGAGGGTGGAGGGCGCGCCCAGGGGGGTAGGCATGCCCCCTGCCTCGTGGCCTCCTCAATTGTTTCTTGACGCCCACTCCAAGTCTTCTGGATCACGTTTGTTGAGAAAATCACATCCCGAAGGTTTCATTCCATTTGGACTTTGTTTGATATTCCTTTTCTGCAAAACACTAAAATAGGAAAAAAAAACAACAATTTGGGCTGGGCCTCCAGTTAATAGGTTAGTCCCAGAAATTATATAAAAGTGTAAAATATAGCCCATTAACATCCAAAACAGATAATATAATAGCATGGAGAAATCAAAAATTATAGATACATTGGGGACGCATCTGTGGGTTGTGGTCCCCATGTGGGCCCCCTCACTTACCTCTTCATCCCACATCATCACTTACCTCTAGAAAAAAAACTCCATTGCTCTCTCTCCCGTGTTCTTGAGCTCAAACCCGTGGATTTCGATCTCTTTGCTCGAAGCTCCGTTTCCGAAACTGTTTCGGGGGATTGTTACCTGGTATGTGACTCCACCGTTTGTCCAATAGTTTTTGCTTTAGTGGTTTATATTTTGAATAATTAGCTACTCTTGGTGCTGCTGTAGATGTGCTTGCATGTTAAATTCTTAGTGTTCTATGTTGTTTGAATGCTTGCTTTGGCATCTATGTATCCCTATGAGTAGTTGCTATCAATCTTATAAAGTTTTGTTGACAATTTTTTGTCACCCCAATATTTTTATTCTCAGAAAATTGTACGCAGACATGAATATCTTCAGGAAGTTTGGCTCTAGGAAGAACTCCAAGGGTGTTATTAGGGAGTCTTCTGACAGTGATCTCCACCCTCGGAGGTTGGCAGAGGTACGGCCGTGCGAATGGCCGCACACCCCATTCCTAGAAGAGGCGGGAATTCTTCAAGAGATCACACAATATTTTGCGAATGCCGGCCTCACCGAGTTCATCGCAGATGAGTGTGACCAGCACCAAATCCTCACAAATATGTTTGTTCAAAGTTTTACTTTGTTGCCTAGGAATAATCCTCCTGAAGTGAGCTTCGATTTATATGCTGAAAACCACCAGATACCACTTACTGAATTCTGTGATATATGCTTGATCCCTTCTAATGGGAGCTTAGCCGAGCCTAGGTCGGCTAGGTTTGAGGACTTTTATCGCACTTTTACAATGGGAGATGAGAGAGGGGTGCCAACCACCACGACCGCTAGCATACACTTTCCTGCCATACATTATTTTGCTTTATTTGATGCTAAGTGCTTGCTTGCTAGAAAGAAAGTGGGTGCACTCAGCGCACCAAACTTTGCTATTTTATGCCGAGCACTAGAGGGCGACAACACCCATAGCTTGGGAGCTATTGTGGCTCGTCGCCTCCATCTTAATAAATCCCAGGGTGAAATACATGGTGGGATTTTTGCTACTCGTTTGGCGGCTCACTTCGAGGTTGAGATACGCCCTCATGATTACCCTCTGACCAAGGTTTACCTAGACCGGGCAGCCATGGAACACCATCATTTTCTTGCACAAGATTATCCTGACATTCCCATTCCTTATAACCTGGTTTTTAGCGTTAAAACTCATGATATTATTCCACTGCCTACACCTGCTTTGTTTGATTCTGCTGCCAGGGGTGGATATATGATCATGCCGGCGGATATCATCGCCTACCGGAACGCTCAGGCTGCCGTAGAAGCGGCACGACAGGAGCCCCAGCAGTGGGACGAGTGGATGCCCGCTCCTTAGCACCCCTACTACCCTCCAGGCTACTGATTGACTACCAAGTTAGGCCAAAAGCCTAAGCTTAGGGGAGTATGTGTTTCCACCGACTTTACATTCATGTTCACTTATTCCATTTGTCGGTGTCCACACTTTTTCATTTTATAATCCATGCTTAGATTTATTTTCTTGCTTTCTTCTTGTGTGTTCGAAAAACTTTATAAAAAACCAAAAAAATTAGTTATAGTTAATTTACTTTCTATGCATGCTCAATAGTAATATTAAAAAGAAAACCCAAAAAGATTTCCTTATTCTTCTTTTGCTTGTTGGGAGCTTTCCTGTGTAAATAGTTTTTCTAGTTTTTGCTTTTCCCTTATTTGCTTGTTCAAGAAAATCGAAAACTCCAAAAATATTTCAGTGCGTTTCTCTAAAATTATTTTCCTTTTATTCGAGTTGTACCGAGGAGAAGACCATGATGAAAATATTGAGTGGCTCTCACTTGAATAATTGTTGGACTAATAAAGAGGACATTTTACCTTGTCTTATCCTATTGAATAAAATGTTTGCAGATTCCAGCTTAGTCCATGGCACTCTTGCACTATTATTATTTTCACATCATTCAATCGTGCAAGTGAAAGGCAATAATGACCATATTCGATGAACTGGCCGTGGCAGAGAGAAACTGGTATAAACTCAACTTGTTCTGTCTGTGTAAATATGTTTAACCTAGTATCCATGATTCAGCCCATTATGATTAAACATGTTTGCAATGACAATTAGAGATTATAGTTTCTCATGCCATGCATAAGTAGCTGGGAGTTGATAATGATTTATCTTGGATATCAACATAGCATTAAAATGATTGTGATTTAGCTTGATGATATGGTATCCTCCTCTGAATGTTCAAGTGGCCTAACTTGGTACATGTTCATGCATGTAGTTGAATCAAAACCAACATAGCCTCTATAATATTTATGTTCATGGTGTTCATATCCTACTCATGCTAGTATCCAATGTTACTTATGCATAATGCATGGTTATGATCGTTGTTGCTCTCTAGCTGGCCACTTCTCAATCTAATTGCTAGCCTTCGCCTGTACTAAGTGGGGATTCTGCTTGTACATCAAAAACCTTGAACCCAAAGTTATTCCAGATGAGTCCACCGTACCTACCAATATACGGTATTACCCTGCCGTCCTAAGTAAATTTGCATGTGCCACCTCTAAAAACTTCTAAAAATTATCCATTTTGTGTGCCTGGATCGTTCATGGAACGACAGGAGGTGGTCGGTATCTTCCATGCTAAGTGGGTTATTCTCAGGTCGAGTGTTTATTCACTCGCCATCACACGAGAAAAGGGCGGTAATAGGGATTCCCAGTCCTAAACTCAAAAAATGCAAATAATTAAACAAAACTCCCTCGGGACTATTGTTGGTTTGGACGACACCCGTTGTTTCGGATAAGCCGTGGAATGTGATTGTTGGTGGAGGGGGAGTAAACCTTTACTTTTAACGCTTGGGAACCGCCACTAGCCTGTTTAGCATGGGAGATATTGATAACTGATGGTCGTGAAGTAAATGAGAAGGGTGCATGCCTCAAAATATCATTTACCTCTATTTTAAAAATTGAGCTCTGTCACCTCTGCAAATCACTGCTTCCCTCTGCGAAGGGACTATCTATTTACTTTTATGTTGTGTCATCACCTTCTAAAACAAGCGCTAGAAACTGAGAAGAGCACATTTGTCATGATTTATGCATTGTGTGTAGCTAATGTTGGGTGCATCATGACTGGATCTTTTCTACCATAAATTACAATGTTTAGTCGCTGCTTGGACTTTGGAGGTGCTCTGCATTTATGTTTTGCGGTCTCAGAAAGGGCTAGCAAGATACCACTATTGTCATATTATATGATGGTTGTTTTGACAACGTGTTGCCATTTGAGATATCTTATTATTGCTCGCTAGCTGATTATGTCATTGATATGAATCATTATAATCTTTAAGAGTTATTGTCAACATGGTTAGTTATAATGTTGGCAGAAAACCCGGGTGTTGTTTAAGCTTATTTATGCAAACAAGAGCAAAAGAGTTTGTAAAAGTTTTCTTTTTTCACTTTCAGTCTATCAACTGAATTGCTTGAGGACAAGCAAAGGTTTAAGCTTGGGAAGTTGATACGTCTCCAACGTATCTACTTTTCCTAATGCCTTTCCTCTTGTTTTGGACTCTAATTTGAATGATTTGAATGAAACTAACCCCGGACTGACGCTGTTTTTAGCAGAACTACCATGGTGTTGTTTTTGTGCAGAAATAAAAGTTCTAGAATGGAATGAAACTTTGTGAGGATTTTTATACCAATAATGAGAATTTCTGGAGCCAAGACCTGCCAAAGAGGGGCACCTGGGTGGGGAGAACCCACGAGGGCGCGGCCCCCTCTCCGGGCGCGCCTAGGTGGGTTGTCCCCACCTGGTGGCCCTGCTGACCCTGAAATCAACGCTATAAATTCCTATTTTTGGAGAAAAAATAAGGGAGAAAGAATTATCACGATCCACGAGACATAGCCGCCGCCAAGCCCTATTCTTCCTGGAGAGGGCAGATCTGGAGTCTGTTTGGGGCTCCGAAGAGGGCGATCTTCGTTCTTTGTCATCACCAACCCTTCTCCATCGCCAATTCCAGGATGCTCCCCACCAGGAGTGAGTAATTCCTTCGTAGGCTCGCTGGTCGGTGAGGAGTTGGATGGGATTCATCATGTAATCGAGTTAGTTTTGTTAGGGCTTGATCCCTAGTATCCACTATGTTCTTAGATTGATGTTGCTATGACTTTGCCATGCTTAATTCTTGTCACTTTGGGCCCGAGTGCCATGATTTCAGATCTGAAATGTTTATGTTATCATCATTATATCCATGTTCTAGATCTGATCTTGTAATATATAGTCACCTACTACGTGTTTTGATCCGGTAACCTCGGAGTGACAATAACCGGGATTTCTTTCGATGGTTACCGTAGTTTGAGGAGTTCATGTATTCACTATGTGTTAATGCTTTGTTCCGGTTCTCTATTGAAAGGAGGCCTTAATATTCCTTAGTTTCCAATATGGACCCCGCTGCCATGGGAGGGTAGGACAAAAGATGTCATGCAAGTTCTTTTAATAAAGCATGTATGACTATTTACGGAATACATGCCTACATTATATCGATGAACTGGAGCTAGTACCGAATAGGCCTAGGTTATAACTATCCCATGATGAATATCATCCAACAAGTCAAGTATCCAATGCCTACGAATTTATCTTATATTGTTTCTGCGAAGTTACTACTGCTATCATCACTGTTACGCTTGCTACAAAATTACTGCTATCATTGTTACTGTTACTATTGCTGCTGTCACTGTTATCAAAACTATCAAACTACTTTGCTACTAATCACTTTGCTATAGATAATTAATCTCCAGGTGTGGTTGAATTGACAACTCAGCTGCTAATACCTTCAAATATTCTTTGGCTCCCCTTGTGCCGAATCTATAAATTTGGGTTGAATACTCAAGCCTCGAAAACTGTTGCGATCCCCTATACTTGTGGGTTATCATTGAGGATGAGGGAGAGTTCCTTCAGAACGACAGCGTGGCGACGGTGATTATGAAGTTTGATACGTCTCCATCGTATCCATAATTTTTGATGTATTCATGCCATGTTATAATATTTTTACATGATTTTGGTATGATTTGGTTAGAACTAACCTGGACTGACGATGTTTTCAACAGAACTACCGTGGTGTTGTTGTTGTGCAGAAATAAAAGTTCTTGGAATGCGCTAAAAATCAACGGGGATTTTTTCTAGAAAATATAAAAATACTGGAATGAAGAGTTACTTGAGGGGAGTCCCGTGGGCCCCATGAGAGTGGAGGGCGCGCCCTGCTACCTCTTGAGCACTTGCGTTGGTTTTATTTTCATAAGTGTCTACGGCATCCCCTTCAAGAAAACCTTCTTCAAATATAGAATCTAAGACATGCTTAAAAGAAGAAGGTAGGGCAACATAAAAGCTTTTTAAGTATATTTCAATTTGGTATTGAGGCACATAGCTAGCCCTGATCCTTAATAGTCTATCCCGAGCATCTTTCAAAGATTCATCAAGTAAATAACGAAAAATTCCGGAATCATCTTCATCAAAATTATTAAGATTCTCATTGATAACTCCGGTAGGTCTTTCCATAGCATCTTTATTTATGAGTTTAGCGAGAATAGAAGGTTTGTCCAAAGTACTAAAACTCAGGAGAGAACCCCCAACCCTTTTTGATTCTGACATAGCAGAAGAAAGGTGAGCGGAAAAGAGAAGGCGAATAGCAAAAGAGAGGGAGGACAGAGAGATAGAGAGAGAGGGCGAATAAAACGACAAGGGTGAAGTGGGGGAGAGGAAAACGAGAGGCAAATGGCAAATAATGTAATGCGGGAGATAAGGATTTGTGATGGGTACTTGGTATGTTGACTTTTGCGTAGACCTCCCCGGCAATGGAGCCAGAAATCCTTCTTGCTACCTCTTGAGCACTTGCGTTGGTTTTCCCTTGAAGAGGAAAGGGTGATGCAGCAAAGTAGCATAAGTATTTCCCTCAGTTTTTGAGAACTAAGGTATCAATCCAGTAGGAGACCACGCACGAGTCCCTCGCACCTACACAAACAAATAAATCCTCGCAACCAACGTGATAAGGGGTTGTCAATCCTACACGGTCACTTACGAGTGTGAGATCTGATAGATATGATAAGATAATATTTTTGGTATTTTTATGATAAAGAGAAATAAAAGATGCAAAGTAAAATAAATGGCAAAGGAAATAACTAAGTATTGGAAGATTAATATGATGGAAGATAGACCCAGGGGCCATAGGTTTCACTAGTGGCTTCTCTCGAGAGCATAAGTATTCACGGTGGGTAAACAAATTACTGTTGAGCAATTGACAGAATTGAGCATAGTTATGAGAATATCTAGGTATGATCATGTATATAGGCATCACGTCCGAGACAAGTAGACCAACTCCTGCATGCATCTACTACTATTACTCCACACATCGACTGCTATCCAGCATACATCTAGAGTATTAAGTTCAAGAGAACAAAGTAATGCTTTAAGCAAGATGACATGATGTAGAGGGATAAACTCATGCAATATGATATAAACCCCATCTTGTTATCCTCGATGGCAATAATACAATACGTGCCTTGTTGCCCCTACTGTCATTGGGAAAGGACACCGCAAGATTGAACCCAAAGCTAAGCACTTCTCCCATTGCAAGAAAGATCAATCTAGTAGGCCAAACCAAACTAATAATTCGAAGAGACTTGCAAAGATAACAAAGCATACATAAAGGAATTTAGAGAAGATTCAAATATTGTTCATAGATAAACTTGATCATGAACCCACAATTCATCGGTCTCAACAAACACACCACAAAAGAAGATTACATCGAATATATCTCCACAAGAGAGGGGGAGAACTTTGTATTGAGATCCAAAAAGAGAGAAGAAGCCATCTAGCTAATAACTACGGACTCGTAGGTCTAAAGTAAACTACTCACACTTCATCGGAGAGGCTATGGTGTTGATGTAGAAGCCCTCCATGATCGATGCCCCCTTCGGCGGAGCTCCGGAAAAGGCCCCAACATGGGATCTCGTGGATACAGAAAGTTACGGCGGTGGAATTTGGATTTTGGCTCCGTATCTGGTAGTTTGGGGGTACGTAGGTATATACA